>NC_133422.1:65905000-66205000 GCF_049350105.2 Macaca mulatta
AGAAAAAAAACTCAAAAAATTACAAATGGCAGATCTTATACATATTCAAATCACCCAAACGTTTTTCAATTGTTAAGGAGTCGGCTGAACTGTAGGGATGAGGTGTGAAAAAGTATCGTGAGGGTGAAACCCTATGTTTAAGTGCTGTCCATTCTCTGTAACCACTAGGGTGCACTGAATGTAATGGCATCATTTTTATTCTACTCTTTATACATGGGATGGGGAAGGTGGTTTTGCGAGGAAAGTTAGATTAGTTGTTCCTAAGAAAATTGTCAAGTAAATGAATTGTTATTCTTAGAACCAACTCGTTCGTCTGTGCTCTGAACCTATTTGGCATCTTGATAATATTTCACGTCCGTCTATTTCACTCATTCATTTTTCAACAGTGCTTTACAAAACACCTATTCTGTCTAGGCACAAGAGGATCATGGAGGTATAGAACATGATCTCTCTTTCTGAGGTATTTGAAGACTAACGGAAGACATGAACACCTAAGCATAATTACAGCAGTGTCGTTAGAGACATGGGAGCCACAAAGAAGAAAGTGCCACACTCTGCCTGAGCTTGTAAGCATTCACAAAGGTGCAGGGCTGTGAGTTGAGGTGTTTTCCTATGGGTATGCACTCACTAAGTAAATAAATGGGTTAGTTGAGGCAGAGAGAACATCATATAAAAGGCATAGAGAAAGCAATAAGCAGCTTACTGAGATCGACTTCCAAAGGGTTTGTGAGAAGTGGCTAAACAGAAACAGGAAAGTGGGCAGAATCCTGCTGACGATATGCTAGGAATTTGGGTTTTATCTTGTTTAATTAACAGTCATAGAAGAATATTAACCAGGAAGGCAATATGAACAAGTTTGCCTTTTAAATAATTTGGAAGATTTTTCCAGGGAAACTTAAAATTGCAGGTGAAAAAAAAGGATCACTTAAAACCTAAACTCCTCATTTTCTCTCCCCACTATTAACCACTTGTAGTCTTGAAAGTTAATTTAAAGATATGCATTTTAAATGTCAATTGCCTACCAACAGCTTACAAGTATTTGTATGCTTTCAATAATATATTCCGTGCAATAATGATCCAAATCACAATAAAACTAAGTGAAATTTTTTATACTAGGTTTTTGGGAAGCTTGATAATTTTTAGGTAATCGCTGAAAAGCACCAGCAGCAGGGAGCATAGATTGTAAGTACTTCACTCTCCAGTCTTAGTGAAAAGATGCAGAGGCACAGGGATATGATGGCCTTGAATTTGTCCTGGACCATCCTAACACTTCAAACCACTGTCCTTAAAATGCTACATACAATTCTTTACTCTTAAGCACTAAGGGATCTTTTTCCATCTTCCCACTTGCTCTTGTTGCTTCCCATCAGTCTTTTAATTAAATTCCAACCTGTGTTAACTGTTATTATTTTTAGGTAGACTCGAAAGTCCTCGTGGACTACAAATGATATTCCCATGTGTAGTACTCAGAATTTATCTCATTACTAAATGGACTTCCTTGAGCACTCAGTAGAAATCCCTAAATGTCAGTGGCCCTTGTTTAAAAATGTAAAACTATCTAAATTCCTTTTATCACATGTCGAGTGAATTATTTCTAGATATAAATGCATCTCTCTGAAAAACAAGATTTACTTTGTAAATGATTGTGTTACATTAAAAGGGATTTGACAGTGTTTACCACTAGCTTAGAATATCAGGAAAGACAGAATAGCACAAATGAATTTTTAAAAATAATTTTGTAAAATAGCGCAGATGGGAAAGTAGTTTATTTTATAATGTCAATGTTTTTGATGACAGAAAAAAATGTTACCTTGTCATAAGTTAACATTTAAATATAAATAAAATATATTTCATTAAAATATAAACTGGGTTTAAAAACTAGGTTCCAGGTACCCAGTTTTATATGCTATTCAGCAATTACTAGTATTTAGGTTAGTCCACCTAAAAATGCTCCACTAGCCAAATGATTCTTAGAAATGTTTGAAAGATCATTCTAGTGTTGTAGTTTGGGTATGTTGTATGACATAACAATTTACCTCTCTCTCACTCTAGTGACCCTAAGTTCTCATTCTGGCTCCATTTCTGGAATTTACAACATTCACTTAGATACCCAACACTCACTCTCCTCAAGCATATTAGATAACAAGTTATTTAGCTTTCTGGGCCAATGCTACATGCCCTTGTCAAAAATTTAACATGTACTACTTTTTCCAGATAAAAAAACTAGTAAAATCTGAATATTTTTACAACTTTATAGGGAAAGATTTAAGAGCAAAAAACAAACAAACAAACAAAAACACTTCTAACAATAATAGTAATGATAACAAAATTATTAGGATTTGAAGTTTTAATAATATTGAGGAATTTAATAAAATGATTAGTGGAAATAGCAAACTTGTTTTTCAAGCTACTCCTTTCTTATAGTTTTGAGCTGGACACAGTTCCTCAATTGCCTACAGACATTCACTTTGGGTTTTAAAGTATAAGCCAGGCAGAATGGTAAATGCCTGTAGTCCCAGCTACTCTGGAGGCTGAGATGAGAGGATTACTTGAGCTCATGAGTTTGATTCTAGCCTGGGCAAATAGTGATACACCTGAGATGTTGTCTCTAAAAAAAAAAAAAAAAAAAAAAAAAAGTGTAACTTAAAAAATGTACACATTAATTTTAGCTTTATTTATTTATTTATTTAGAGACAGAATGTCCCTCTGTCGCCCAGGCTGGAGTGCAGTGGTGCTCCTCGATTCACTGCAACCTCCGCCTCCCGGGTTCACACCATTCTCCTGCCTCAGCCTCTGAAGTCGCTGGGACTACAGGCGCCCACAACCACGCCCGGCTAATTTCTGTATTTTTAGTAGAGACGGGGTTTCACCGTGTTAGCCAGGATGGTCTCGATCTCCTGACCACGTGATCCACCCACCTCGACCTCCCAAAGGGCTGGGATTACAGGCATGAGCCACCGCGCCTGGCCTGTTTGTTTTTATTTCTAGTAGTGGAAGTGAATTCAGTTTTATTTAATGAAAAACTAATATCTTACATATTTAAAATTAGTTTGAAATTCTTGTTACATGTATTTTCTCATATTCAAACAGATTTTTAAAAGCACAGATGTTCTATGGTTTTATTAAAATATTCTATGTTCAGTAGATCTGAACTAGAAAGATGGTCTGAATGTGAACCAATACTGCTGTTTGCTTCTATCAATATATGTGAACTTCACACATATTTTTTTAGTTTCTTTATTTCACATCCATTTGACACTTACTCATAAGTCAAACCTCATGACAGACACTGCCTGTGGAGAGTTTACTCTCAAGTGAAAGAAGATACAGATGCACACAAATAGCTATAATAAAATATTATAAGTGAATATTAGGACATTGAGCACAAATGTGGTTCTTTTCCTCCATTAAATTTCAGTAGGGAATATGGTCTTAAAAATACTAGAAAAGACACATGCACACGTATGTTTATTGCGGCACTATTCACAATAGCAAAGACTTGGAATCAACCCAAATGTCCATCAGTGACAGATTGGATTAAGAAAATGTGGCACATATACACCATGGAATACTATGCAGCCATAAAAAAGGATGAGTTTGTGTCCTTTGTAGGGACATGGATGCAGCTGGAAACCATCATTCTTAGCAAACTATCACAAGAACAGAAAACCAAACACCGCATGTTCTCACTCATAGGTGGGAACTGAACAATGAGATCACTTGGACTCAGGAAGGGGAACATCACACACCGGGGCCTATCACGGGGAGGGGGGAGGGGGGAGGGATTGCATTGGGAGTTATACCTGAGGTAAATGACGAGTTAATGGGTGCAGCACACCAACATGGCACAAGTATACATATGTAACAAACCTGCATGTTATGCACATGTACCCTACAACTTAAAGTATAATAATAATAAATAAATTAAAAAAAAATACTAGAAAATAAATTATTACATTTCCCATAATGCCTAAAAGGAGAAATGCAAAGTGTTTTATTATTATTTAAAAAATAAAATAAATTACATATTTATAACACCTTAAAATTCACAAAATATTTTTGATATTTCTCTCTTTTTTTGTCCAATCGTTGATACTACTGTCACACACTATAAGCACCTAACAGCTACTGGCTTAGGTATTTACGCATATTGTCCCATTTCATTCCTACTTCAGATTGATTGCTAAGGTAGCAATTACTATCTTCATTTTACTGATGATGAAATAGAAGATGTGGTAAATTAAATAAAATGTCAAAAGTCACATAGCTATTGATACGAAAACAGAGATCCAAAACCAAACTTATCTGACTTTAAAGATCATGAGCTTTCCACTGTGAACAAGACAAAGATTATTCTATTTATAAATGAGAAAAAAAGGGTAATTAATTTGCCCGTGGTAAATTAGAGGGTATATATTTGAATCTAGGGTTTCTGAGTAAGCATTCAAAATACTTTTCATTGTAACTTGTTGACTCTGATGACTCTTTTGTGTTTTATGTTAGCATTTTAAGTAAATTAAGAGGTGAATAAACATTCATACTATACGTTCTTACTAAAGCTTACTGAATGCAATTGTGAAATTTTCTAGAATGTAATTTTTGTATCACATTAAATAATTTGAAATTTTTCATTCTAACTCTGTAGAATATATGAACAAAACTAAGAAAAACTCCCTTTAATCACTGACAAATTAATAATTTAATTTTTATTCATAGTAGTTTGCAACTGATCCCATGGTATCCTGAAATCATGCACCAATTAGTAACTGATATATTTTCAGCACTACATTATTGGGTTCCATAAAGAACAAATAATTAGTTTTTAAAATTGTGAAAATTAAGAGTCACAGCCCAGTAAAATGAGGTGGGTATCTATGGCCAGGGGTGGGGTTGGCTGGTGAGAAACATCAGAGCCCAAGAAATAGTGAAAGTGATGTCCATAGGAAGGCATGATCTGGGGTAACCTGGTGTGGAGTCATGGAACCCAACGGTATGAACAGAATATCCTCATAGTCAGGTAGCACAAGGGGGAATCCAAAAACAGTCATGAGAATATCCACTGGAGAGACATAGAGACACCGATATAAAAGCAATGACTGTAACCCTCAAAGAGGAAATCAAGAGCCCATACTTTAATAAATAAATTAATTAACAGTCTGTTGACAAATGTGATAACCACATAGTTCAAAGTTCTCCCTCCAAAACTTTTAAGAATTACCACAGGAAAAATAGTAACGTCACAGTTGGAGAATCCTGGCAGATAACTTATTTATGTGGTCAGAGTGAACATCATCAGCAATGGACAGAATCAAAATCATTCTCTATCTGACAAAATACAATGAGAAATAACAATCTTTCTGTGGTAATCTGCCAAATGCTCATAAACTCAATCTAACACTATGGACACTGAAACCCATATTGAAGGACATTCTAATCTGTCTGCAATCTTCAAAAGTGTTAAGGTCATGAAAGTCAATGGAAGACTGAAAAAACTGCCAAATGAAGTAGACTAAAGAGACATGGCAACTGAACCATACGTATGATTTGGAATTGTATTCGTTTTCTTTTGCTGTCCTAATAAATGACCACAGATCTAGTGGCTTAAAATAACTCAAGTGTATTATTTTCCACAGGCCAGAATTTCAATGCTAATCTCACTCCAGCTAAAGTCAAAGTTTTGGCATGGTTGCATTTCTTTCTGAAGACTAGGGGTGAGAGTGGGGGATCCATTTCCTCCCTCATTCGGGTTGTTGGCACAATTCAGTTCCTTGCACACAGCCCCATACATATTAGAAGCAGCAACTGGATGTGGTCCAAGTCCAATCCTTCTCATGCTGCTGTCTCCCTGCACACAGCTGGGATCAGTTCTCTGCTTTTAAGAAATCGTGTGATTAGATTTGGTCTACCTAGGTATCAGGTTAATTTTCTCACCTCAAGGTCTCTAAACCTAATTGTATTTTGCCATGTAAGAAATCATATTCACAGGTTCTAGCTAATAGAAACAGTTTTGTTTTGGGGATGCAGAGAAAGCACTTCTAAAATTACTGATAGTGAGTGATTTCAGTCAAATGTACAGTCTCCTGAGGGATACACCAAGATAACCCAATCTTTGAAAGGGACATGAGAACATCAGATATTTTGCTTTATGTCTACAGTTTTGTAGCATGGACACAGGCAATGTGAGCTAGCTAAGCTGTTTATTAACATTAGTTCCTTACTTTTTTTTTTTAATTGAGACCAAGTTTCGCTCTTGTCACCCAGGATGGAATGCAATGGCATCTCAGCTGGCTGCAACCTCTGCCTCCCAGGTTCAAGCAATTCTCCTGCCTCAGTCTCCCAAGTAGCTGAGATTTCAGGCACCCGCCACCACACCCAGCTAATTTTTGTATTTTTAGTAGAGACGGGATTTCACCATTTGGCCAGGCTGGTCTCGAACTCATGAGCTCAAGTGATCCACCCAGCTTGGCCTCCCAAAGTACTGAGATTACAGGCATGAGCTACCACGCCTGGCCAGTTGCTTACATTTTTATTTTTTAGGATTTTTTGGATTCATTTTATTGTTATGCAATATTTATTTTGTTCTTAAGGTAAGGTAGACATGACTATGATCACAAATTCTACATTTAGATTTCAATTAAATATCTATATCTTAATAAGCACAATTCACATGGAAAACTTGATTAAAAAAAAAAAAAATCTACAAGAAGCCGGGCGCGGTGGCTCATGCCTGTAATCCCAGCCTTTTGAGAGGCTGAGGCAGGTAGATCGCGAGGTCAGGAGATCGAGACCATCCTGGCTAACACGGTGAAACCCCGTCTCTACTAAAAATACAAAAAATTAGCCGGGCGTGGTGGCCGGCGCCTGTGGTCCCAGCTACTCGATAGGCTGAGGCAGGAGAATGGCGTGAACCCGGGAGGCGGAGCTTGCCGTGAGCCGAGATTGTGCCACTGCACTCCAGCCTGGGCGACAGAGTGAGACTCATCTCAAAAAAAAAAAAAAAAAAAAAAAAAAAAAAAAAAAAAAAAATTCTAAAAGAAAATATATTAAATCTGGTAAGAAGTTTTGGTGGGTTTCTTTTCTTTAATGTTGTGTCTATATTAGAGAATGACAATTCTCTGAGGGTAGTTTTTGCTTTTGATTTACTGTTTGAGCTGTTTCTATTGGAAAATCATTTATAGGCAAGAACAGTTTCAGTAATCCAAATCTGCACTGTTTATGACTTCTGAAATAGAAACCAGGTCAAAACCCCAGAATAATAAAATAATTAACCTGAATATCACATTGAATCAGTTTTTCTAATACAGTGCCCTGTAAACAATGCATGACTTATTTAAAGAGATCAAACCAATAGTGAATAAAATAGAATATCATCCATTCATAGCCACATCAGTTGGTAGCTTTGTCTGTGTTTGCAGGTGTGTGTGTCTCTTGATGTGTATGGCTGTACATCAAAAGCCTTAGAAAGACAACTGTATACTGATAAATACTGTAAATGTCTAATTTCTGGACCTGGAGAGACTTACTCTTAACTTCTTCTAATCATTAACAAAGAGATACTGAATAAAACATCTAATGTTACAAAACTATTTTGCTATTTGTCAGGAAAATAGATGATTAAAACCATTTGTTTTCCATATTCTAATTTGAACCTAAGTTTCTGCTTATATGTATAATGTATAAATAATTCTTTAAAAAATTTGTTGTCTACTTTGTCCATTTTAGCTTTTAAATATTTTACACCAGATTTTATTCTGAAAATAAAAATTTTTAAAGGCACATTAGAATTACAGAAAATAACTGAGTAAAAATAAATTTCAAAAGATTATTTATTTGATGCTATGATCAGTAAACATTTGAACTGACATGAGACTGAAGTTTTCAGAATTTCAATCCTTTTCTCACTAACTCATGAAATTATTAGGTAGATATAAAAGCTACAACCAAATCTCTTGCATAAGTAGTAATTAGGCTAATTTATACATGTATTTTTTTTCCAAATATACAAAGTCTTTCTTTGGTAATTTTTTTCTAGCATAGTTCTATTGAAATTTTGACTATAGCATATTTTCATTTTTTAAATTAATTTTGCTCTTGTTTACTTTCTCTCATGAGAATTGTGAATAATGAAAAATCACATATTTTTAAGAGAAAAGAGTGAAAAATGTAGTTATATTTTGCTCATAGTTCATGATCTTACCATTAGTTGGTGGCACTAAGGTAATTATATTAAGAAGAAAACCTCCTAGACTGGCTTTTTGTTTCCAGATCATTGATTCATATGTATTTATTTGTGTTGTATTTAATGAATCTCTAATTTTATATTATTTGAATGATCCTTATTATATAAGGCATTCTCTACTACCAAATGGCAGTGTTACTTTAATTTGCTCTATTGGAACGCACAAGCCTTAAAGACTACTACCTTAGCTCATTGATGGATCAGGCAAATAATACATTTGGCAAATATCTGTAAGATGTAAAAGTTTAATTACCAAGAAAATAATTTTAGACTGCCCTTTTTTCCCATTTCCCCCCAGATATTTCATGATTCTGAAGAAGAATTAGAGGTGAGACTTGAGAAAATGTAGAAAAATGTAAGAATGTAAAGTGGCTAAAGTGATACATGCACACACACACACACACATATACACACAGAAACACACACCCACACCTCAAAATAAAACCTGAGATGGTAAAAGGGTGATGGAAAAGGAAATATGACTCAATATGGGAAGGAAAAAGGAGCCAAATGTACAACAGAATTGGGAAGTATCAGAAGAGATTATGAGAAACATTTCTGAAGATTATGTATTTAATTCCTTTAATTTTTTTTAAAAAATGTTGCAGATATGCTTTGGATTTTCTTGAAGATTAGAAGTTTTCTTAACCATCCACCACTTTTTTGATTGGTTATTATTCTCTCTACCTTCTGTGAAACTAACTGATGGATACTAATGGCACAGTCACAGTTATAGCTAGTCAGTTGCACGGTTTACGCACATAGTTCTGCTACCAATGTTTAGTAGTGAATTAAACATTTTGGCTATATTTGTCCCCGAAGCTATAATTTAGTTAATCATTATATATGGCAATAACAACAAGTAAAACACAACGAAGAAGAATTTTTTGTTTTTATGGTAATTGTGTTGGGTGCTTTGGATCCTCCCAATAAAGTTGACTTCCCTAAAATAATTACACTTGAATTAGGTATAGAGAAGTTAATTGTAAAAAATTGAAAGTTACTGTAAATCTTCTAATCATAGTTCTTTGCAAGTGTACTTAAGTTATTGCTCCACTTGAAATAAATGAAAACTGGAAATCTGAGGTGATGAATTATGGATCCCTTTTATGTATGAAAGATGACAAGGAAATCTAATCTGCTGACTTATACTAAAATAAAATACCTTGGCCTGGGATCAAAGATAGGTGAAAGAATTAACATTTATGTTTTTTAATTAAGATAAAATGTATAAGTTTTTATGTACATATTTTATGACTTCCTGATATAACAAAAAGTGTTGATAAAAGAACCCAATACTGGTTCTAATGGTATTCGATTAGAATTAAAGAGTTTCTATGATTATTGTTGTTGTCATCGTCATTGTTATTTGGTGACTGGGTGAATATTAACCACCCAGTTGCCAAATGGGTGATTGACATTCCACCACCATTGGCAATGACTGAGCCAAGTAGATACCAACATTCAGGTGGGTATGTGTATTTTTACCTTTTTTGAATGGCCCCCTCCACTATTCTTTGCAGCAAAAAAAAAAAAAATCAGAGAGATTAATCTATAATAACCATTGTGTAACCCATAGATTAGCAGCATCAGCATCACCTCGAAGTTTATTAGAAAGTCATCATGTCAGGTTTAAGCCAAAAATGTCCTGATCAGAATCTGCATTTTAAAAGACCCCAGGTGATTTGTTTTCAATTAAAGTTTGAAAAGCGCTAGTCTAGAGTTTTCCTAGTGAGCATATTAATAAATAACAGTTAGCATTCCAGTTATAGAGTGACACTTTTGAAAAGATTTGAAGGCATGATTGGGATAATGAATCTATGAGAACGTAATTAATGCATATTGTATAAATTGTATGAAACGATGGTGGAGGTGCTTCTAAGGATAAACATTAATTCCAAAGTAGAAGATGATTTACTGAGCTTTTCTTTGGATTTAATGTATATCATACCTTGAAGATCCTAATTGAAAGGAAGTATTGGTAAGTATATTAAATTACTGGTAATTTTCCTGCTTTGGAGAATTGAATACACAACATGGTTGCAACATAATATGCTTATTTATTTGTTAAGATAATAGAAGTACAATTGCAATATTTATTTGTGAGAACAGAAACATTAATATTTAAAGCCATTGTTTGCCTCTGTCTCCTGCTGGTAACTGTTTTCCTTAAAAGCATTACAAAAGGCATTTTGAACAGATGGTGGCTGGTTTTCTCTATCCTGCATCCCCTCACAACTGCCACGGAGCCTCACCATTCATTAATCTTCCATAGACTTCCAGTAGCACAGCAACTAAATTACACACATACACACACTGAGGCCAGCATTTCTGTCAGGCTGAAAATTAAACTGAAGAGCACTGTGCCAAGTCTTTTAACCAAACTTCACTATAAAACAGTTAGAAAAATAAACATTGAAGGCTGACCCATGGATATCCAATCTTAAATAAAAAATGTTGGCTGGTCATTATGTCTTAGACGTTCTCTACAGAGTGTATCAGAAATCTTGAAGTGAAATGAAACTCTCTAAACATCTGGTTTGAATTCACCTTGACTCATAACTGTTTTAAAAGAGAGCTATTTCCTTGATCTTTGAAATAGGAAAAGAGCAAAACTATTACAAACAACAGTGCTTTCACTAAAATTGTTATCAGCTGCTGTTTAGAAGCAAGTAGAATACTACTACACATTCTCTGTTGGAACATACCTTCCAGACTACATATTTCCTGAAAAGTAAAATGACTTTATCTAATATTCAAATCTTTATATTTTAAATATATACACTACACTTACCTTATAAGGTTAAATAATGTACACTTCCCAGACTCCCTATTCTTTAAACTTTTTATTTTGATATTATTTCAAATTTAAGGAAAAGTGATAAAAATAGTACAAAGAGCTTCTGCCCTCTTTAGCCAGCTGCACCGAATTGCTTAGATTTTACCACAATTGCTTTGTTACTATCATTACTAGTACTATTTCTCTATATATTTTAATATTATTAAAATAAATTGGAAACATGGTGTCTTCCAGCCAGAAAGTCTTTCGTATATTTCCTATGAGCAAGAACATTCTCTTACATGACTGGAGCACAATTTTCAAAATTAGGAAATATAACATTAACGCCATACCATAATCTGTAGTCTATATTCAAATCTAATTCATCAGTTGTCCAAATAATGTCCTTTAGAGCTATGATTTTCTCCTGATTTAGCCACTGATCTAGTGTCTCACATTGCATTTAGCTGTCTGGTCTCTGGTTTCATTCAGTCTGGAACGGTTCCTCAGTTGTACTTCTACTTTCATGACCCTGACACTTTCAAAACTGCAGGCAGTATTTTGTAGAATGTTTTTCAATTTGGATTGTGTAGTATTTCCTTATAACTGGATTAAGGTTGTGAATATGGCAGCAGGAATATCACATAAATGACAAAGTGGCTTTTTCAGTGTATCATATCCGGAGGCACATGACAATGATTTATCCTTTTGTTGGTGATGATAACTTCGATCACTTGGGTAAGATGGTGTCCAACAGCTTCTTTCACTGTAAAGTTACTATTTTTCTCTGTGATTAGACATAGGCAGTATTTGAAATGCATTTCCACTAATTTAAGTGGAAAAATTGCTAACATTTATGAAACACTAGCTTTCTATATTTATAATGCCTGGGGTCTAGGAGTTTTATTTTCACAAAAAAAGTATGCTTAATCCCATTAGATTGTAAAAAATTAATTGTTATATAAGTCAACATACTTTAGATTGTGGGCTTTTTTAAAAAAGTAAAATGACTTATACTCAAAAAAGGCTTGAAATTAAATAAAGCTTTCTCTCATATCTTCTAATATACTTTGACCACTCCTACAAAAAAAAAAAAAAAAAAAGAGTACTTTTGAAATAAGGTAAGAAGACCGAGGCAAATATTTAAACAAACATATTTGTATTATTGTCCTCTTCTTAGAAGAATAAAGTTTAAAATTTTATTACAGAAACTGTACTGACTAATTTAATTATTAGCTTCAGTTGCAAATTTGAAATTATAATTTAAGACAAAGCTATTTTTTTAATTTAGTGGAGAATTAGCAAAAAGGATAAACTTTCTGTTCTTCGTAATGATGGAGAATTCTGCAATGGGACTTCAAAACTCAAGCTATTATATACAGAAATTCTTCCATCTTGTTACATACTTTGTTCAAATTAACTACAGATCTGTTAGAAAATCATATTAAAGAGTTGTCTCACTAGATGTATGACTTTAAAAATTCAAAACACTATATTCACATGAATATAAGCACATTTTACTCTATGACAGTATTTCATGGTTCTTCATAGAAAAGAGTGGGAAAATTAATACTTTTCAAGGTCTGCTTTGTATCAGGCTTTGTGTTAAAGGATTTTTATGACAGTATGAACATTTTAAAGGTTACTAATGGTAAATAAAGAATCCATTCGAAGCTAAAGCAATGGTAGTATTAGCTTGCACCTAACATATTTATAATTTCATTTTACTCTGTAGGGTTATATTTTAGAGAACTACTGAGGAAAGCTCAAAAAAGGGCTACTAAAATGGGGAATTGGAGAGGTTGTTCTTGGGGAAAAAATAATCTTAATTAGAGCGAAAGTGGTTGTTAGTACAGTACAATACCAGTCCAGTTACTGGATGGACTGATGGCTACGTCTTAGGTAAGAATGCTTAGAAAAGGATAGGTGAAAACTGAAAGAGCCATTACACACCAAAAACCTTTGAGACATTGAGAATATAAATACCTGAGTGTAACTTAAATTAGCAAAATGTGAAAATGAAAGCCTTTGCATACATTTGAGCACTTCTGAAATGGGCTGGGGAAGGCCAAGCAATAGACACAGTCATCAGGAACCCTGGCGGTGGTTGAACAAAAGCTGCCTCAACAAAATGCCTAAAGAGAATACTTAGTACACTCAGCAGTACTTGTCTGCACTCATTCAGTTGATAAATATTTTTGAGACACTACCACATGTGAAGCACTACTCTAGGCACTGAAGTGAAGCACTGAATAAAACCTCAAAGAAGAGATAATCAGGTTTTAATGATCTGTTGCAAGGTTCTGAATGAACTGTGCTAAAACTTGATTGGATATTTATCGTGTGCCAGCATGGTTTAACGCCTGATGTTTGGGGCTGTAAGTGGATACAGTAGAGAGTTGACCATAACAAAGGTGAATTCTGGAACTCTTTAGTCTAAGATTTTTCCAGATTTTCTGAAAGTGCATATATTCATATACAGATAGAAACAGATACGAAAATTGGTCGTGTTTCATCACTACTCACGTGGCAAAAAGGTCATCTCTGAGGTTTTAAAACACAACATAAAAAAATCGAAAAATATAAATTTATCTTTCCATAAGATTTCCAAAATTGCACTAAATTTCTCTGTCTTATTTATTTATTTATTTTTATATGTTTATTGAAACAGAGTCTCATTTTGTCACCCAGGCTGGAGTGCAATGACTGAATCTCAGCTCACTGAAGCCTCCATCTCCCAGGTTAAAGCAATCGTCGTGATTCAGCATCCCAAGAATCTGGGATTACAGGCGCGTTCCGCAACCCCTGGCTTTTTTTTTTTTTTTCAATAGAGATGGGGTTTTGCCATGTTGGCCAGGCTGGTCTCCAACTCCTGGCCTCGAGTGATCCACCTACCTCGGCCTCCCAAAATGTTGGGGTTACGAGGTGAGCCACCTCGCCCAGCCTAATTTCTCTGTCTTCAGCCAATGAACACATGTTCAGCATCTATATAAAGCAATACTTCAGAGCACTACTCAGGGACTTAGCTTCCTATTGCTGCTGGAACAAATTACCACAAACTTAGTGGCTGAAACCAATGAAAATGTATTGTCTTATAGCTCTCGAGGCCCTAAGTATGAAAAGGGTCTTAGGGGCTAAAATCAGTGTGTTGGTAGGAGTGTGCTCCTTTATAGACACGCTACAGAATAATTTGTTCTGCTGTCTTTTCCAGCTTCTAGAAGCCCCCTGCATTCCTTGGCTAGTGGTATCCTTCCATCTTCAAATTCAGCAATAACCATTTTCACACTCCATCACTGTGACAAGCTTCTGCTCTCTTTTCCACTTTTCGGGACAATGTTTACATTGGAGCCCCTCAGGTAATCTAAAATAATCTTCCCATATTGAGGCTTGGTGACCAACAACCTTCATTCCATCTGCTATTTTAATTTCCTTGACTTCAAAACCTGACCTATTAACGGGTTCTGGGGATTAGTCCATTGGGACATTGCTCTGACTACCACACATATGTTGCTTAGTTGACATAGAGAGACTTTTGATTTGCTAAGAGTTGTAGACAGAATGTTTAATTCTGCCATTTAAAATACCAAATTATCTCTACTCATACTAACTTTTAATTATTTCCTTAAATTATACTGTAAAATTGTGTATTGTCTATAGAGTTCCTTTCAGATATTCCTACAGAATTTTTTCCTTGGGATGGCAAAGGTTACTTATTTACAGAAGCAGAAAATATCTGTTTAATCTTCTTAATCTTAATAATAATACATCAATGAATTCAAATTAAGATGCAGATTAATTGATGAAGTGCAAAACATATGAAGTTTTTAAAAACTGGCAAGTTCTAAAATATTTATAATTCAGACATCAGTTTCAATATCTTATCCCTTAATGCCTACACAAAATTAAATAAAATATTTACTCTAAATATTGTGGTGAGTCCACAGCTATCCTGATATTCATTCAAATTCTTAGCAATTGGGAGATGGAGGACGAGAGGTTGCCTATGATGTTTTGGTCTACTGTGACTCTTGCCTCAACTTTCTGAGGGATTGAAGTTTGGAAATTATTTCCTCATTCTGCTACTTTCTATTATTTGTGTATATGCTCACATGCACACACATAAAAAAACACAAAAGTATACATATACACATATGTGTGTATATATGTATGTGTGTATATGCATATATGTATATGTGTAAATACATATACGTATATGTGTATATACATGCAAAATAGATACGTATATGTATTTACACACATGTATGTATATGTGTATGTAGCTATATATACATATGTGTATATGTATGTAGACATATACACACATATACACTTTACTGAAAATTGGAAATTGGGAAGAATAATGTATACACAATAATCTCTCAGATGTATATGTATATACACATATGTGTATGTGTATATGTATATACACATATGTGTATGTGTATATGTATATACACATATGTGTATGTGTATATGTATATACACATATGTGTATGTGTATATGTATATACACATATGTGTATGTGTATATGTATATACACATATGTGTATGTGTATATGTATATACACATATGTGTATGTGTATATGTAGGTACATGTATATGTATGTGTATATGTAGGTACATGTATATGTATATATACACCCATATACACACATATGTAGGTATATATACATATACATATGTGTGTGTCTATATATAGACACATGTACACATACAAACACGCACACACACACTTTACTGAAAACTGGAAATTGGGAAGGGAAGAATAACCAATGCATACACGATAATCCTTCAGAGCTCTTGGCTTATAGCATATGATCAATAACTACTTTTATAATGTATTACAAGTTTAAAAGACCATTAACTTGATTAATAAATTGATTTTTACTTCAATCAGAAGATGGTGTATTAAAGTGCAGTCCTTTGAAGTAAGATACACCTAGGCTTAAATCCTAGCTTCACCTTTTTAAGGCCTCATCATGTCTCTGACTCTGCCCACTCCACTGTGTCCAGTTCCCCATCAGGAACCTCAGGTTGGGCTCAAATGACATTTATCAGTGGGTGGATACAGGGGCTCGCATGGAAGAATCAGTAAGCCACTGGAGGGCTGGGCGCAACAGTTCACACCTATAATCTCAGCACTTTGGGAGGCCCAGGCGTGTGAATCAACAGAGGTCAGGAGTTCGAGACCAGTCTGGCCAACGTTGTGAAACCCTGTGTCTACTAAAAATATAAAAATTAGTCAGGCGTGGTGGAGTGCTTGTAGTCCAAGCAACTCGGTAGTCTGAGGCAGGAAAATCACTTGAGCCCAGGAGGCTGAGATTGCAGTGAACCGAGATGGCAACACTGCACTCCAGCTTAGGTGACAGAGTGAGCTCCATCTTAAAAAAAAAAAAAATAGTCGGCCGGGCACAGTGGCTCACGTCTGTAATCCCAGCGCTTTCGGAGGCCGAGGCGGGTAGATCACCTCAGGTCAGGATTTCGAGACCGGCCTGGCCAACGTGGCAAAACGTGTCTCTACTAAAAATACAAAAAAATTAGCTGGGTGTGGTGGCGGGCGACTGTAGCCCAGCTACTCGGGAGGCTGCGGCAGGAGAATCACTTGAATCCGGGAGGTGGAGGTTGCAGTGAGCTGAGATCGCGCCACTGCACTCCAGCCTGAGGGACAGAGCGAGACTCCATCTCAAAATAAACAAATAAATAAATAAATAATAATAATAAAAGCTACTGAGGCTTCATCCTTGCAGGGTCTGACTGATTATAGCAACCTGGAGTAATCTTTCTTCATCTGTAAAATGGGAATACCTAATTTGTAGGGGCTTTCTGAGGAATAAGTTGAATAGCACATGGAAAGTGACTGACAAATATGCATTTTGTCCTCTAAAGTCTCCTTCTTCCTTGTCAAAAGTTGTTGGTACTGTTTTTTGTTGTTTATCCCAAATGACACCATTGCAAAGTTCTTATTGTTGCCAGCCAATCAAATCTGACCTCGATGCCTGTATCTCACCCTTAAGAAAAATTCTAGAAGTTGTCAAATCAATTTAATACAAGTGTACTATATAAAGAGAACATTTGTAGGTAGTGTGAATCATGTCTAAAATCAAACAAATTATTAGACCTGGAAGCTAAAGAGCCTGTAAATTGGTAACACTATTGTTATTACTTGGATGTTTCTTGATATACACCTGCTACTGGATGTTTCTTGATATACACCTGCTATAAAACTCTTGATTTTGCCTGTCTTGCCAACCTAACAGTTTGTGCCTACCTGCGTAATAAAATGTTAGGGTTCTCACAGACGGGCTGGGTGCAGATGGATCAGAAGGATTCCTATGACAAATAGGCCTTTGAGATCCACAAATAAGACAATATACTTCTTAAAAATACAAGACTTCTTTGGTATCTTACTCAGTAAACTATCTAAATTTTTAAAAGGAATTTGACTATGCCTAATAAGAATACAGAACTTTCAACAAAATATTTACTACAACAGAGCTGGACTTTACTGTGAAAACAATAAACTTGTATAAAATAGTAAGAATCTTTTATTTTAAATGGTCTCTCTTGTTATTATCACAAGTCTATTTAGGTCATTGACCTATTTAGCATAAATGATCACGTGTGTGTGTGTGTGTGTGTGTGTGTGTGTGTGTGTGTAACACAGAAACACTTGAATTGGTTCTTTCATATTTTGAACAATTAAAGAAGGAGTATAATTTTTAAAACAAGTCAATTTGAGTATGATTTTTAGAATGTAATTTCCAGTTCATAACATTAACTAATAAAATGTAGCATTTTAATATGTAGACAATTCAAAATCAAACAGAGAAAAGCAACGAAATTCGTACTTAATCAGTCCTATAAGTCGAACAGTTATTGGCTTATTGTAGATCCAGAGTTACATAAAGGAATATTTCAATGCTGTAGAAGAAATCTTGGAACAATGTGATTTAGACAGAAGAATTAAAAGATTAGCTTGAACATGCTATGGAAATAAGTAGTAAAGAGGGCAACATGATTGGATCTGTTTTGTGCGTTGCACATGCATTCCTGCTTTTGAAAGGGCTTAGTAGTTCTTTCACCCAGAAACTTATAGGTATTGCTTAAAAGAATCATAGACTGGAACCAGAAGAAAAAGAATATAAAGAAAATGTTATCTTACATAAAACATAGCAATATTACCATTTAAGGCAAAAGGATTACATGAAAAGAGACAGCAAGAAAATTTGCATGAATAAAATTCATGAAATTTATCCCTACATTTTGAAGTCAGTTAGTTTCAGTAGTCAATTGGCAGTTAGAAAAAAAATCATAGGATAGAAATTTGAAGAAAATGAAAATCACATATTACAAAATTATACTGAAAGATAATGACACTACCTAGTTGACAAAATAATTAAAAGCAAGAGGCCAATTGTAAACAAGAGTAAAATCTGTTTAACTGTGGAAAAATGAAGAAAATTTAAAAGGCAAGTCAGGGATGCTCACCACACCAGTCACACTCCAGGAGCCCAGTGATTATCACCATCAAGGCATTTTCAAACAGTGCACTGTAATGGAAAACATTGCAGGCAAGTCACAAACTGAGATCAAGCCTGTAAACAAATAGAAATATAACTTGAGGAAAATGTGTTAGAAAAAGATTTTAATTATTCAGAAATCTTTAGAGGTGTCTAATCAAACTTGGAAAATATTACAATGTAAAGACATTTGCCAAACAAAAATGGAATAATGAGGAACTTCTTGCAGAATTTATTGTCTAGAGTATCGATGTTGATAAAAACAATTATACTGTAAGCAAATTTGTGTTACAACGCATTTACTTATTAAGAATTGTTAAAATAGGACACTAGCTGTATATTCAGAATTCTGTATCTCCATTTTAAAATCTTTTTGCTTTTTGGTATAATTAAAATCTAATGGTATTAAATATTAAATATGACCACACAAAGTACAAAAGAAGGAGCTAAGGAATGTAAGAAATGGGTTGCAGGCATTGAATCACACAATCTGGTCCTGGAGGAAGAAAGGAATGAACGCTAGGAGAGAAAATATAACAACACAGTTCAAAATGTGTTTTGAAATAGAATAAATTTCTCAGTGGGAAACTACTATGAGAAAATATGACTGCCCTTAAAACATATTGCAAATTAAAGTGAAACCGTCAAGATTCGGACTGGAAAGTAGTATTGCCCAGTTTAAAATGCAAATAGGGGTCTATATTAATGTATAATTTGGAATGCAAGTAAAGATAATTTTGACTTTAAAGTATGAAAAGGTGTTTTAATGGAATGGAAATTGAAAATCTCATCTGCATCAGAGAGGAAAGAAGTCATTACCTGTCCATCTAGTTTCTTCTCTCATTGCTGTAGATATTTTAAAATAAACTTCAACTGTACTCGGAACCTGAATGAGCCAAATACCCTGTAAAGGAGGGTCACATTCTGCATCATAATGGTTATACCCATTTGTTTCTTTCTCCTTATTTGTTTGCTTGCTATATCCTTGGTATACTGCTGTCTACTGAATAGAAAAAAAAAATGGTTAAACTTAGTCCTCATGTTGTAAAAAGTTAGAACTTGAGGGAACTGGAAGGCAACAAAAGAAAGAATTTACCTAAATTCTAAAGAGTTAGTTTCGTTCGTGATAGGGAATCTGAGAGTAGTATCCAAAGATCATCTATTCTGTAAGGCAATTTAATTCAAGAAATATTTCTGGAATTTCTATTAAGTGCTATGCACTGATGTAGACATGGGCAACACTTAGAACAGGATAAACAGGAGCTCTGCACTTATGAAGTTTCCATTCCAAACAGACAAACAAATGATACAAAGGAAATTAATAAGTAGGTAAAATATTTAGAAAGGAAATATTTACTGTGAGTAAAAGTGAAATAGATTAAGTCAAAACAAAGTAGGGTAGTGTAAACAAATTTTAAATACTAAAAATGGTTCACTCTAGCCTACATATGACCTTGGCTCTCATAACTATCCCTCCTATTCTTCTTGATAACTTCCCAATGACTGGCTGCTGAGCCACAGAATAATCCCTCTGCCTTAGAGGATCATCTTTAGACAATTATTTCCCTAACTAGTGGGACTTCAGCTGACCAATCACAGTAAAACTCTGTAAGAATCCTTCCCTAACTGGTCAAGCTGAAACATTCCTTTGAAGTTGTTCTCATGCTACAGTATTCCAAACAAAGGATTATGAATAACAGTATCACATAAAATTCAATGAATTAATATAATTCTAAAACTATTTCAACAATTCAGTTGAAGTTAGAAAATGGGAAACAGAAGGAAAATCAGATGAGAAAACCGTAATAAAGTGATAGCTCCAAGTCCAACTCTACAAGGATCTACATTTAATAATATCAAATAAATACCCTAATTAAAGGCACAGATTACCAGATTACCAAAAAGGTGAAATAGGCAAGAGCAAAGCAAATGGTTACAAGGGCCACTTTAAATAAAAAGTTGAAAATAGGTGGAAAAAATAAATATATACTTTTCAAATAGTAAACTTTGGAAGGATATAGTGACTACATAAATATCAGCAAAAATCATATTTCAAGATAAAAATTTTTGCTAAGGATAAAAAGGAATATTACATAAAGATTAAGGCTTAATTCATACGGGAGAGCTAATAATTATAAACGTGTAAGCAGAGCCTAAAAATACATGAGGCAAAAACTCATAGTATAAACAATTTCATCGTTATAACAGGATGTCTTAACAATTCTTTCCGGGCAACCAATGGAAGAACTAGATTTAAAAAAATCAGTAAATACACAAGTCATCTAAACCATACTATTAAGCACCATATGGAGCACTACTCAGTAAGTGCAGAATAATGATTTTCAAGTAAATATGCATACAAGGTTCATTCACCAAGTAAGCCATATAATGAATCTTAAAGCAAGTGATAATAAACTTAAAATTATTGGTATCATACAGAGTATATTCTCTGACTGCAATGGACTAAATTAGAAAACAATACAAATAAGGTATTTAAGAAGTTCCCACCCAAAAAAATATGAAAATTTAACAACACACTTCTAAATAATTCATGAGTTAAGAAAAATAAATTACAAGGAAAGCAGAAAATAATGAAAACTAAATTATAATAAAATAAAAATATAAAGATGTGATAGCTGCATCTAGATTTGTGCTCAGAGGAAAGTCTTAGCTTGAAATGATAATATTCAAAAGGAAGAAAGAGCTGAACTTAGTAATCTAAGACATAATACCTTACATAGGTTTTTAAAAAAAACTTCCAGAATCAAAATAAAGTCAAAGTAGGCAGAACTAAAATATTTAATAGAAAAACTTAGTGGAATATAAAAAAGATAAAAATCTAGAAAATGAACAAAGCCAATAATTTGAATTAAAAAAAAAATCAAGATATCCCTATCTAGAATTATTCAGGGAAAATATAACAGAAAGTAGTTACATCAGTATTTAAAGATGGGCTACCATTACAGATCTTAAAAACTTGAAAACAGTAATAATAGAATAATGTGAATAAATATAGACCACAAACTTTCACAACTTTGATGAAATGTATAATTTTCTTGATAAATAAAATGTCCTAATCAATTCACAAAGATGAAACATACTGTCTGACTATCTCAATATCAATTGAAGAAATTGAGTTCATTATCTTTCTGTATTAAAAGGAAAATGTTCTAGGACTTTATGGTTTTAGAGGCAAATTCTAATAAATATTCATAGTAAAAAACTCAATCTTACAACTCTTTCACAAGAAAGAATGGGTGTTTACCATTTTTATATAAAAAGTTGACATGAATCTAAAAATAAAACCCAAAAAGACATTGCAGAAAATAGCATACAGACTAACTTCCTACATAAACATAGTTATATTTCTTAACAAAATACTATCAAACTGAATATAAAACTTATAAAAAAGATAATGCATCATGATTAAATAGAATTTGTTCCAGGAATGTAACATGTGTGCAATAGTCACAAATCAAATAATATAACCTAACCATATTCACAGAATCAAATGAAAAAACAGATGTTCATTTTCAAAGATGCATTAAAGAAGTTGACAAAGTTCAGTAACCATTTTGATATAGACTTTCAGACAACAAGAATTTTTCTTTCTGATTCAGGGCATTTATGGAAAACCTTCAGTTATGCTACTTCATAGTAAAATATCCTATACTTTCCTCCTAAAATTGAAAACAATGTAAGAATGGCCCTTTTTATTCAGTATTCCGCTAGTAGTCTTAACTATAGCAAAATAGGCATGTAAAAGAAATAAATGACATAAATAGCAGAAAAGAAGAAGTAAAATTGTTTCCTATTAACATGATAGCTTACCTATACAATCTTAAAGAATCTACAAGACAGCTATTAGAATAAATGAATTTGGCAAGTGTTCATAAGTTT
This sequence comes from Macaca mulatta, assembly GCF_049350105.2. Taxonomy (NCBI): domain Eukaryota; kingdom Metazoa; phylum Chordata; class Mammalia; order Primates; family Cercopithecidae; genus Macaca; species Macaca mulatta. The sequence continues at coordinate 65,927,441 of NC_133422.1, forward strand.
ACTCTTAAAATAATTTGAATTTTATACACTAGCAGGAAAAAATGAAAAATGAATTTTAAAGTTGTTAAGTCTTGCCAAAAACATAAAATATTTCCAAATAAGTTTTTACAAGTAAATGTGAGGCATCTATTATAAAACCTACAAAACCTTACTGAAATCATTTTTAAAAGACATAAATAATAAAGAGAAAGAGAGACTATGTTTCTGGATTGTTTGGGTGTGAATTCTTCTTAATTTGATCTACATTCAACAGAATCCTAATAAAAAGTCCAAAAGGCTTTTCTTGTGTAATTCACAAACAGTATCTAATTTTGTAATTGTCAAATTACAGTTTTGTATTGCCATCTCACAAGAGTGGAATAAAGTAAATCATTCCTGCTCTCTTAACTCAATTTTGCAAATGACCTAAAATAGATGAAATATTTGGAAAATTAACTAAGTTACAGGACTTAAAGTATTTTATTTCAAGACAGTACAAAGCTAGAGTAATCAAAACAATGTGATTTTAGTGAGATACATACATGTTTTAACATAGGTCCCTATGCAATTCAAAGGCAAAAAAAAAAAAAAAAGTCTTTACAACAAATGCTCTTAGAACTACTGGATATTCATATGAAATAAAATAAATATGAACCCTAGACCATAGTGAAACAGGATAGTTCCCTTGACCTCTTTGTGGGACTTGCAAAGGGGTTGGCTTGTTTACTTAGTACACTGCTCTCAACCCCTTGCAGGAGGGGAAATATGCAAGTGAATGGGTTCAGAGGCTGGGACAAGCATATCTGTGCAATTCGCAGGAGCAGGACTCTATGTGGGCCTACAGCAGTGTCTAGGGGTTACTTGCAATCCCTGGAGTCCCAGAGGGCGTGTGTTAGAGAGTGCTCTTTTAGCTTTGCCATCTATGAACAGTTTAAATGTTAAACAGCTCAGTAGAGGGTCCGTGTGACAGCCTCTTGCACCCGCTCCTGGGTCCTTGTCTGGCATCCAGGAAGAATCAGGTCGCTTGAATGAATTGAAGGGTGGTGAATGTGGAAGATTTTATTGAGTGGTGGAAGCGACTCTCAGTTGGATGGGGAGCTGGGAAGCGGACAGAGTGGGAAGGTGGTCTTCCTTTGGAGTTTGGGCATCTCTGGCCAAACTCTTCTCTGAGGTCCCACTGTCAAGCCATCCCTCTAAAAGTCAAGCTGCTTCCCTCCAACATATGGCTGCTGCTTCTCTTTCCTTCTCTGCCACTCTGTTGCTCCACCACTGGGGCCTGGGGATTTTACGGGTACGAGACAGGGGGTGGGTTGGGCCAGATTGGTTTTGGAAAAGGCAACATTTGGGCAGGAAAACAGTACTGAATGTTCTCACTTTTGGCCATGGGTCCAGGCTTAAGGGTGTGACTCTCACCGGGGACTGCCCTCTTTTACCCAATATTTCCCTGCTTCCTGTCCATATCAATAGTACACATATTTTAACAAGAAATTTATTATATATAAAAGCTAACAGTATAAAAATACGGAAAAATCAAGAGAACTTCTTTGCAACCTGAGATAAGCAAATACTTTAAAATAAATATTTGTCTTAAAGTTTATTTAAGCAAATGTTTATCTTAAAAATTAAAGTGCGGAAAGCACCACACATAAAAATTAATAACTAGAAACTATTCAAAATTAAAGACCTTTTCTATTCAAAAAATGTCATTAAAGAAATGAATGTCAGGTGATGTGGCTCATGTCTGTAACCCCAGCATTTTGGAAGGCCGAGGCAGGTGGATTACCTGAGGTCAGGAGTTCAATACCACCCTGGCCATCATGGTGAAATCTCATCTCTACTAAAAATACAAAAATTAGCCAGGCATGATGATGCATGCCAATAGTCCCAGCTACTAGGGAAGCTGAGGCAGGAGAGTTGCTTGAACCTGGGAGGTGAAGGTTGCAGTTAGCTGAGATTGCACCACTGTACTCCAGCCTGGGTGACAGAGTGAGACTTCATCTCAAAAAAAAAAAAAAAAAGAAAAGAAAAAGAAAAGAAAAAAGAAATGAAAAGGTCAGCATAAAATGGTGGGAAACATTTACAATACAGTATAAATCTATCTGATGAAGGATTTGTATCTAAAATATATAAAATCATCAAAATATTCCACTCAATTTGAAGAAATCAGCCAAGGGCAAAGGCAAATATATTTTCAATGATATATTAGGACACACTTACTAAAATAGCTAAAACAAAAGATTGATAATTTTAAGTGTCAGAATATGAGGGAATGAAACTTACAATCACTTTGAATCACTGGGAGCTTATTCAAATTATAATATTCAGTTACCTGGCCATTCTACTTCTAGGTATTTACCCAGGAAGAATGATGAAAATATATGCCCATGCATAGATTTGTTCATGAATGTTCATACCAGCTTAATTTTCAAAATGGAAAAACCAATGTCTACACACAGGTATGTCCATACAGAAGAATACTACTCTGCAAAAAACCCAGAACGTTGGTGCCAGTGCACACAATATTTGTAAATCTCAAAATTGGTGTGTCCAGTGAAAGAAGAATGACATAAGAGAATATGCATCATACTATATAAGTGAATTAACATAAAATTATACGAAGTCTGGGTGTTGTGGCTCATGCCTGTAATCTCAGCACTTTGGGAGGGCGAGACAGATGAATCACTTGAGGTCAGCAGTTTGAGACCAGACTGGCCAACATGATGAAACCCAATCTCTACTAAAAATATAAAAATTATGGTTGTTCCAAAATGGCCAAATAGGAACAGCTCTGGTCTGCAACTCCTAGCATGATCAATGTGGAAGACGGGTGATTTCTGCATTTCCAACTGAGGTACCTGGTTCATCTCATTGGGACTGGTTGGACAGTGGATGTAGCCCATGGAGGGTGAGCTGAAGAAGGGCGGGGCGTCGCCTCTCCCAGGAAGCACAAGGGGTCGGGGGATTTCCCTTTCCTAGCCAAGGGAAGTTGTGACAGACTACCTGGAAAAACAGGACACTCCTGCCCAACTACTGTGCTTTCCCCAAGGTCTAAGCAACCGGCAGACAAGGAGGTTCTCTCCCGTACCTGGCTCGGCAGGCCCCATGCCCATGGAGCCTTGCTCAATGCTAGCATAGCAGTCTGAGATCAAACTGCAAGGCCACAGCCTGGCTTGGGGAGGGGCATTCACCATGACTGAGGCTTGAGTAGGTAAACAAAGTGGCCAATAAGCTGGAACTTGGCGGAGCCCACCACAGCTCAACAAGGCCCACTGCAGCTCAACAAGGCCCACTGCCTCTAGACTCCACCTCTGTGGGCAAGGCATAGCTGAACAAAAGGCAGCAGATAACTTCTGCAGACTTAAATGTCCCTGTCTGACAGCTCTGAAGAGAGCAGTGGTTCTCCTAGCATGGCATTTGATCTCTGAGAATGGACAGACTACCTCCTCAAGTGGGTCCCTGACCCCCATGTAGCTTAACTGGGAGATATCTCCCCTTAGGGTCTGACAGATACATCATATAGGAGGCTGCCCCTCTGGGATGAAGCTTCCAGAGGAAGGATCAGGCAGCAATATTTGCTGTTCTGCAATATTTGCAGTTGTGCAGCCTCCGCTGGTGACTCCCAGGCAAACGGGATCTGGAGTAGACCTCCAGCAAACTCCAACAGTCCTGCAGTTTAGGGAACTGACTGTTAAGAGGGAAAACTAACAAACAGAAAGGAATAGCATCAACATCCACAAAAAGGTCATCTACACCAAAACCCCATCTGTAGGTCACCAACATCAAAGACCAAAGGTAGATGAAACCACAAAGATGGGGAGAAACCAGAGCAAAAATGGTGAAAAGTCTGAAAATCAGAGCACCTCTTCTTCTCCAAAGGATTGCAGCTCCTCACCAGCAACGGAACAAAGCTGGACAGATAATGACTTTGATGCATTGACAGAAGTAGGCTTCAGAAGGTCGTCAATAATAAACCATTAACAGACGAACAGAAAGCCAAATCGTGAGTGAAAACAAACAGAATAAAATACCTAGGAATCCAACTTACAAGGGATATGAAGGACCTCTTCAAGGAGAGTGATAAACCACTGCTCAACAAAATAAAAGAGGACACAAACAAATGGAAGAATGTTCCATGCTCACGGATAGGAAGAATCAATATCGTGAAAATGGCCATACTGCCCAAAGTAATTTATAGATTCAATGCCATACCCATCAAGCTACCAATGACTTTCTTCACAGAATTGGAAAAAACTACTTTAAAGTTCATATGGATTCAAAAAAGAGCCTGCATTGCCAAGACAATCCTAAGCTAAAAGAACAAAGCTGGAGACATCATGCTACCAGACTTCAAACTATACTACAAGCCTACAGTAACCAAAACAGCATGGTACTGGTACCAAAACAGCATGGTACTGGTACCAAAACAGAGATATAGACCAATGGAACAGAACAGAGGCCTCAGAAATAACAGCACACATCTACAACCAACTGATCTTTGACAAACCTGAGAAAAACAAGAAATGGGGAAAGGATTACCTATTTAATAAATGGTGCTGGGAAAACTGGTTATTCATATGTAGAAAGCTGAAACTGGATCCCTTCCTTACACCTTACACAAAAATTAATTCAAGATGGATTAAAAACTTAAATGTTAGACCTAAAACCATAAAAATCCTAGAAGAAAACCTAGACAATACCATTCATGACATAGGCATGGGCAAGGACTTCATGACTAAAACACCAAAAGCAATGGTAACAAAAGCCAAAATAGACAAATGGGATCTAATTAAACTAAAGAGCTTCTGTACAGCAAAAGAAACTACTATCAGAGTGAAAAGGCAACCTACAGAATGGGAGAAAATTTTTGCAATCTACCCATCTGACAAAGGGCGAATATCCAGAATCTACAAAGAACTCAAACTTACAAGAAAAAAACAAACAACCCCATCAAAAATTGTGCAAATGCTATGAACAGCCACTTCTAAAAAGAAGACATCTATGCAGCCAACAGACACACGAAAAAATGCTCATCATCACCGGTAATCAGAGAAATGCAAATCAAAACCACAATGAGATACCATCTCATGCCAGTTAGAATGGCAATCATTAAAAAGTCAGGAAACAACAGATGCTGGAGAGGATGTGGAGAAATAGGAACACTTTTACACTGTTGGTGGGACTGTAAATTGGTTCAACCATTGTGGAAGACAGTGTGGCGATTCCTCAAGGATCTAGAACTAGAAATACCATTTGATGTAGCAATCCCTTTACTGGGTATATACCCAAAGGATTATAAATCATGCTACTATAAAGACACATGGACACATATGTTTATTGCGGCACTATTCACAATAACAAAGACTTGGAACCAACCCAAATGTCCATCAACGATAGACTGGATTAAGAAAATGTGGCACATATACACCATGGAATACTATGCAGCCATAAAAAAGGATGAGTTCATGTCCTTTGCAGGGACATGGATGAAGCTGGAAGCCATCATTCTCAGCAAACTATCACAGGGTCAGAAAACCAAACACCTCATGTTCTCACTCACAGGTAGGAATTGAACAATGAGATCACTTAGACACAGGGTGGGAAACATCACACCCCAGGGCCTGTTGGGGGGGCCGGAGGGTGGGGGAGGGATAGCATTAGGAGAAATACCTAATGTAAATGATGAGTTGATGGGTGCAGCAAACCAACATGACACATGTGTACCTATGTATCAAGCCTGCACATTGTGCACATGTACCCTAGAACTTAAAGTATAATTTAAAAAATAAAATAAATAAATAAATAAATGGAAATATATATATGTGTGTGTATATATACATATACATATAAATTGGTTAGGTGTGATGATGCCTCCCTGTAATCTCAGATACTCAGAAGGTTGAGTCAGGAGAATCATTTGACCCTAGGAGGCAGATGTTGCAGTGAGATGGTGTCACTGCACTCCAGCCTGGGAGACAGAGAAAAACTCTGGCTCCAAAAAATAAATAAATAATAAATAAATAAATAAATTTCTACAAAAAGCGAAGTAATCTATAGTGACGAAGAGCTGACTAGTAGTTCATTCTTGCCAGGAGAGCAGAGATGCATGAACTGCACACAAGCACAAGTAGACATTTGATGGTAACAGAAATGTTTTGTGTTTTGACTGTGGCTTTGGTTTCATAGTTGTATGAATCTATATTCATAAAATTGATAACTTTAAATGGAGTCATTTTTGTATACAAATTTTGCTAAAATAAGATTAATTAAAAATATAGATTAGACAAATAGTGAGGTGATGTGTCACTGGCGCTAGGGAAGGGGAGGTATGAAAGTAATGGCAATAATCTCAATTACTTTTGCATCTACATAATATGATATTTTTAGAAAAGTACAGGTATAAGAGAGTCAGCTTTGATAACTGTTCTATTGTATGGAGAACCTGTGCCAGCTCACAATAGTAGAAGTGAAGTAAATCCTTTTCAACCTTTTCACCTTTTTATTTTTCTACTCCTTACCTGATGAGTCAGAGCTAACCTATTCACTTGGTGAAAATGGGGAAGTCCTGGCAGGTACTACAGAGAAGAAGTTGGTAGTGCCAGTTTTTCCCTATGCCTGCTTGTTGAAAGAATTGGGCAAAAGGTTTAACTTTAAATGGGATTTGAATGTATTTTCTTACTATGTTGAGTTGAAAATATTGATTTTTGATCTACAATTATTTTTACATCTAAAATTGAAGAAAGATTTTTGCAATATCCTATAATGTCCAGAAATGTCACAGGGACTGTCTAGTTCATTTTGAGTCAAGGAGGAATTTGTAGGGATTTGGATGGGCCATAAAGAAAACAAGAGTATTTGCTATTGATTCTCTTGAAATAGTTCTGTTTGTCAACCCCATCAAAAAGTGGGCAAAGGATATGAATAGACATTTCTCAAAAGAGGACATTCATACAGCCAACAGACACATGAAAAAATGCTCATCATCACTGGCCATCAGAGAAATGCAAATCAAAACCACCATGAGATACCATCTCACACCAGTTAGAATGGCAATCATTAAAAAGTCAGGAAACAACAGGTGCTGGAGAGGATGTGGAGAAATAGGAACACTTTTACACTGTTGGTGGGATTGTAAACTAGTTCAACCATTATGGAAAACAGTATGGCGATTCCTCAAGGATCTAGAACTAGATGTACCATATGACCCAGCCATCCCATTACTGGGTATATACCCAAAGGATTATAAATCATGCTGCTATAAAGACACATGCACACGTATGTTTATTGTGGCACTATTCACAATAGCAAAGACTTGGAATCAACCCAAATGTCCATCATTCACAGACTGGATTAAGAAAATGTGGCACATATACACCATGGAATACTATGCAGCCATAAAAAGGAGGAGTTTGTGTTCTTTGTAGGGACATGGATGCAGCTGGAAACCATCATTCTCAGCAAACTATTGCAAGAACAGAAAACCAAACACCGCATGTTCTCACTCATAGGTGGGAACTGAACAATGAGATCACTTGGACTCGGGAAGGGGAACATCACACACCGGGGCCTATCACGGGGAGGGGATGGGGGGAGGGATTGCATAGGGAGTTAACCTGATGTAAATGACAAGTTGATGGGTGCTGACGAGTTGATGGGTGCAGCACGCCAACATGGCACAAGTATACATATGTAAGAAACCTGCACGTTATCCACATGTACCCTAGAACTTAAAGTATATATATATATATATATATATATATATAAAGTGATTTTAAAAAAGAAAATAAAAGAGAAATAGTTCTGTTTGTTTACTATTGCTGTGGCTAAACAGTTGTAAAAACCCAACAGAATGATAATAGGCTATTGGCTTTCAAAGGCCTTTTGCAGATTATATAAATAAAACCATCTCCCCAGTTTGCTAAAAAACAAAGCAGGAAATGTATAAAGAAGCAAAATGATGATAACTTTCACACTGTACCCGCTAAGCAATGACTTACTGATGCAATTTCAGTATGTGTACAGCTGTCAAACACAATTTTTAGCAAAGAGAAAGAACTATAAAGTAGAGGATGAAGAAATTACAGATGAGAAAAAATGTGAAAAATCAGAGACAGTAACTATTTAGAGAGCAAGAGGCTTAGACTGTATTTGATTAATATGGTGAATTTATCTTCTTTGACCCCTCAACCTCCGATTTGCATATTTCTCTATTTCTATGCTATCCCGGGTCTAAGAGCAAAATGCAGCACTGACAGACATGAGAAAGTAAAATATCCTGGTTCCATTCTAGCCTGGGTCATGAACTAGTTCAGGAATCTTGAAGAAATTATTGAAGTTCAGTTTCTTTGGGCTGTCTTTTGGAACGGGAAAACAATTCCACATTGATAACCGTATACACTAAGAACATTTGTCTAAATTGTAAGGAATCTACGCGATGGACTAGAGATCATATGGCAAAGCTCCCTAGATAAGACTCCAGAAAACTGGTAGGAATAGGAAGTAGATATGTATCATTCAAATCCTACCATCAAGAATTAAAATCTGAGAACTTTTTGAATTAAGCTCCAAAGTAAGCTTGCTAATTAAGGGTCTCCGAGGCTATGTTTTCTTTTGTCAGACAGTTTTAGCAATTTGAATTGGAATGTCTATAGCTGGGACACGTGCTTTCTAGTTAACCAGTTTCTACAACTCTCTTTTATCTTATTCCAAGCGGCTTCAGGTATTTACATATATGTCTACTGTCTGGAAGTCTGCAGCTTGAGACACTCGTCAACATAAACTGTATGTACAAAGACTGGCACTCTCTTGCTTGCCACTATACCTTAAGCACAATTCTAAGAATACAGGAAGCAGTCAACTCCTTGTTGGGAAGTTGACATTTTAAAAAAAGGACTAACTGCAGTTTAAAAAACACCCTGAAGCTACAGCTTCTGTTGGAATTTGAGAACTTCTCTAAATTTTAAACCTGATAGATTGGGCCTACAATCTAACTTCTTCCAATTTTGTATGCCTTATTTAGTTTAAGGAATTACTTCTGGCCTAGCACAGTGGCTCACGCCTGTAATCCCAGCATTTTGGGAGCCAAAGGTGAGCTGATCACTTGAGGTCAGGAGTTTGAGACCAGCTTGGCCAACGTGGTGAAATCTTATTCCTACTAAAAATACAAAAATTATCTGGGCGTGGTGGTGTGCACCTGTAGTCCCAGCTACTGAGGAGGCTGAGGCAGAAAGATTGCTTAAACCCAAAGGTTTCAGGGGACTGAGATCACGCCATGGCACTCCAGCCTGGGCAACAGAGCCAGCCTCTGTCTCAAAAACAACAACAACAACAAAAAAAAAAAAACAAAAAAAACAAAACAACAAAAAAGGACTTATTTCTATAAATACTGTCACCTTAATGAATGGGTTTACCATCTTGGCAACAGTAAAGCTAAGTAGATACCACATCTTTCTTTCCCTATCACTGCAGTGGTTATGAGACTGCTTTAGGTTTGTAATAAAGAATGAGACTCTATTTTTATATTTGACTGCTGACAGCTTTCAGGCCCCAGTGCTCCTTTGTCCACTTCTTTCCCACATCTGGGCAAGCTGTGAACGTCCAGTGCTCACACTCCTTTGGCACCAGCAAAAAACTCGGACCGTGCAAGCCATAGCCCTTGTAAGGAAACCATCACCTCAGTCCCAATCCCAATCACAATAAAACCCCAAGCCAGTTACCTTGTTTTTGTTCCCTCAAGGTGTTTTTTTTTTTTTGGCCTGCTTGAAGTCCACCCTTCTTTTACCGGAAACCTCCTCTTGGCCTGTGTGGATGTATGTGTGGCATTATCATTGGTTTTACATCTAAACCAATGTTTGGGTGAAGAGTCCGTCACCCTTACTCAGGGTGACTACAACAATTGGCACAGTGAGCAGCATGTCTTGCAAGACCTACTATCATTTGTCTTGCCTTGGCCTGTTCCCTGACTCTTGCCTTGGCCCATTGCTGCTCTCCCATATGCACCTTAAGCTGCTGCCTATTGACTGGCTCAAGGATTGAAGCTCATGATAAAATATGTATTTAAAGAAAGGGTGATTATTCCCACTGTTTCTGTGTTTGACATTCCAAGTAGACCTGTTTTTAAAACTGGAGAGAACAAATAGTTACTCACCTTGGATTATCCAAATTATGCCATAGAACAACGAATTAAGATCCCATATCCAATATTATTAAAATTGCTGACTCTACCCAATGAGCAACTGAAAAGTATTTCATGAGTATAGGTTTGGCTAGTATGTTCTGTTCAAGGCCAATTTGAACAGCCTCTCAGTCACAGCCTGACTTCACCTTTGAAGAAACATGATACACCTTTTCCCAGCTACCCTTTTTGGTTTCCTCAAAAGCTCTGCCATTGCACATAATGGCAGGCAAGATTATGCAGGCAAGATCTTAGCCACATTTAACTTTTTTCAGGGGTACAATTCTGAGATCACACTGATGATAAGATGAGAGAGCTCCCTGACCCCGTCGTGGGACTTGTGGCAGGGGTGGGACCTGTTTGCTCAGCTGCTGTATGCTTAAACCCCTTATGGAGCATGTAGATGGGCAGGTGCAGAAGCTGGGGCAAGTACTTTTGGGCTCCAGCCCCATGGTAACATGTAGTTACATGTTACAATTAATGCTAGGGGATATGTTACAATTAATGCTCCACCCTCAGACAGCTAAGTGTTAAACGGTCTAGTGGAGAATCAGGGTGACAGCCTTTTACACTCTGCCCTTTTGATACCTGAGTTGTTGTCCGGTGTCCAGGTAGAATCAGGTCACACAGACTTGAAGACTGGTAGATTTGGGGATTTTATTAAATGATGGAAGTGGCTTTTGGTGGGATGGATAGGGAAATGGAAAGGGGATGGAGTGGGAAGATGGTCTCCCTCAGGAGTTTGGCTGTACTACATCCAATCTCCTCTCCAACCATCTCCAGCCAAACTCCTTTCAATGTTCAGGTGCTCCTTCTCTTGTCTGCTTCTCTGCCTTGCCACTCTTCTGCTCGTGGAGACTGAGGTTTGGGGTTTATATGGGTACAGGATAGAGGTGTGATGTGCCAGAGTGGTCTTGGAAAAGGCAACATTTGGGCATGATAACAGGAATACGTGCTCCCATTTAGGGTCATGGGTTTCCAGGCCTGAGGGTGGGGACTTTGCCAGGGAAATATCCTCTTCTACCCAGTATTTCCCTGCCTCCTGTCAATATCAATAACATTCTCATCCAAGGAAATTCATTTTAAACTTACAAAGCAGCTGAGAAAAATGGAATGGGATATTACCTTCCACATAGTACAACACCCTTTTACCTCAATTAAATTTGTAAAAGTTACTTGGTAAGCTAAGAGCTTGCACTATTGATCCCTGCATCATCCACACTATTATTACTAGAGTAGCAAACCTTTTCACACTCTCTTAGTGGCTATTTGATATCACCAATCCTAAGAGCAAAACCAAATTTTGAGCTGGGGATGAGAGGATAACCACAACAAGGATACTACTTCTGGAGGCCCTATCAAGACTTGCAAAATAACATTAACAATTTCTTTCAATTGTAATAGTCAATACTTCTAAATATTATGATTTCCAATAGAAGTGACCTGTACATCTACGGAATCTTCCCTCCTGTTTTCTTTTTCTCTCTCCTTCCTCCTTTGGTGTTTTCATATCCTCGATTATTTCATTCACCCTGAATAGGTAGAACCAACATGTGCAATAATCTCCCTGTAAGTATTTGTTTGATTGCAATCTTTATATAAGTTGAAATGTTCTGTAAATGCCATGCATATACTTTGACCTCAGATGAAGTTTGCAATTTTATTATCACACGTGATTGGATGTATTAATTCCTGATCTCAAATTGTTTTTGTAACTAAAAATAAAGAGAGGAATCTATGTTATCTGAGTAATCAAAAATATTATTATATCTATTTCTACCATAAGGACTGAATTTTAATATCTCATTCTTTTAAAAAGGGGAAAATAAAGGGGAAAATGCAGAGTAATTTAACAGATGAGTCTACTGTGCTATGTATGGTAGCTGTGATTTTAAGAATAGGATAAATTGTCAACATTATCAAAGCAGTCATGCAAGAAGAGGAGAGTTATTAGCTTTTTAATGTTTTGACTAAAATAAAATCAACATATTTTTTCTGTCTTTGTAGGCATAAATAAGTTAATTATATAGCCACCAGTTCTGAGTGGGTCACTTATTACTTAGTTTATGTGAAACATTTCAGATAAATAACTTCAGAGTTACAACATAACACAAAAACACTATATATATATATAAACACTATATATATAAACACTATAAATATATATATATATATATAAACTTGGATTCAGCACAAAATTCTTAAGCTAAACCAGATTTTTAAAGTAATTTTTAATGCAAAAATTTTCTAAATTACGTTTACACCATCTCAAGACATAAATTACCAACATTTTCAGTATGCCCCATCAAAGGTGATTGAGTGTCACTATTTGTCGTTTCTTAGTGTCTCCAAATCTGGGTCTTTCTGTAATGATTACTATAGCCATAAAACCTATTGCATTGGGTTTTGGGCTTTTCATCAGTGAAATAGGTTAGCTCAAATTGGAATTTCCGGCTATACCCTGAAGAGAAAAGATCTTCTGTTAAGTTATAGAACTGACACAGCAATTCTTTTAAAACAAAACACTTTTTTGAGGTATGACTAACATCAAAAGGCTATACATATCTAAAATATACAACTTGATGAGTTTAAAAATAAGTATGAAAGTGGAAAAAATGGCTTAATTAGAGGTGATCAAATAATGTTTTGAAATAGGCATTCTTGTTCTGGAAGCTAGCCTTGAAAGATGACCCTGCAGTCCTACTACAATGAGCAGGGCCGCACAGTATGCATATCCTGGAATCTGGGTTGGCCTTGGTACTCTCTTTTGATAGAATGCAGAAGTGATATAGTATGACACATGACTTACAAGTGATATAATATGACACATGACTTTCAATTTTAGGTCATAACTTTCAATTTTAGGTCATAAGATGACTTGCAGTTTCTGACAAAATCTCTTGAAATGCTTACTCCAGGAGAAGTTAGCTACCATGCTGTAAAAAGCTCAATATAGCCATGTCAGTGGACCATGTAAAGACAGAAAAGAAAGAGACCAACAGAGGGAAAGAGACAGCGAAGGAAACAAAGAGAGAATCAGCCTCTACATATTATAAACACCTAAAACTGTTTGTCATTACATGAGTAAAGTGTGAATAATTTAAGCTACAAGCCCAGTTGAACATCCAGATGACTCCAACTCCCACTACCTCTAACTGAACTGTATAAAGAGCTCCCAATTGGCCAACTATGCTGTTCAAATTATAGAACTGTGAAAGCTAATCATAAATTGTTTTAGCATTGTGTTTTGTTTGGGGCAATGGGGGTGTTTATGCAGCAATTGATAACTGAAATAGGATTTCTTACCAGGGATATGGAGTAGGTCCATTACAAAAACCTCAAATATATGGCACTGTCTCTGGGATAAAATGGTGATCTTCAAACTATAATATATCAATAAGAGATTAGTTAAAGGCTAAAGGACAGAGAGAAAATTGTTATTGGAGACTGAATAAAAAGAGACATATGTTAAATGGTGGCAAAAAAGTTTGGCAAAACTCCGGAAAATAGAAATAAGTCTAATTTACTAGTGAAATTGGCTAAAGAGATTGCCACTCAGAGTGTTTAATGTGCCAATGCATTTATTTTAACTGTATTTAATAAAGCATGTCCAGGGAGACATGAACCAAAGAAGGAGCTGTTTGGTTTCAAGCCACATATAGAGAAAACATTTATGAAACAGAACCTACTGGATTCAAAATGAACTGCCCTATAATTGCATGTTTCTCACCGCTAGAAAAACTCTCAGATAAGAAATAACCTCAGCCAGCGAGAATCTTTGTTAATACATCAAATATTTATGGCAGCGCATAGCCAATCTGCTCAGTAAGACTAAAAGATTTCTAAGAATTATAAGGGCATTCCCCAACAGCACTCTGACTCTCAGTCCAAGGCAGAGAGAGGCCTGTCTCAAAACAGATTTCTGAGTGTGGCTTCTGTCCAAGCATGTGAGTTAACATGTAACACAAAAGAGAAGAAAGAAATGTTAAGGACATTATACTAGCTTGGTCTGTAAGTGACAAAGATAGCTCAAAATGAAAGAAGGGCATTTAGGTTCCAGAACTTCTACAACAATAAAATAGAATGAGAAAGCTACTCAGCATCAAGCATGATCACGTTTTTGCAGAAAAGAAAGAATGAGTCAGAAGGTAGAGGCAAGAGGCACAGAGAACCAAAAATCCAGCAGTAGGAACTTGATAGGATTTCAGAACTGCTACTAGTAATAGCAATGTGTCCTGTGTTGCCCCCTTTTTAAATAAAAGCATGTGTTGAAGTGTTCCCATCCATGTCTTATAATATGCATGTATTTGTAGAAGTCAGATAATCTCCTTTCACAATTATCAGGTCATGAGGAGTCACACCTAAGGAATTACATATGAGAAATCATGCCAGAAGAGGCTAACCTACTCTTGGAACTATTTAGATGGTAAATTCCCAGAGTAGTTTCCGATGTCTTATGAGATTAGACTGGCATCTTGGGATAGTCTGAGTGCATTTTGAAAGTAGCAAGAATGTAAAATAACTTGTGGCCTGTGGTGGCTGCAAATTCTTTGTCACTCATCTTTTCCAGAGGCAGAATATGGGCTGGCTTTATGCTTTAACCAATAAAACATAGTGGAAGTGATGATGTGTCCTTTTCTGGCTGATGTCGTACGATTTGACAACTTCTGCTCCTTCGTCTTTGAAAACAGCTGTCATGTCCAACTACCTTGAGACCTCCATAGTCAGAAGACCAGCCTGGCCACACAGAAAGTGAGAGACTATGTGGAAAGAACTGAGATATCAACATATGAGTGAAAGCTTCTTGTGTTTTTCAGCTAACCAAGATAAGAGTAAGAACTGAGTCCCTAGAGGTACTTGATCTACACTGGCTCCCCAGCTTAGTCTCCAGGCATGGTGGAACTGAAACAAGTCATCCCTATACACCCCTCTGAATTCTTGGACAAATTAAAAGGTTGTTCCTTCAGGTAGGTGATAGAGTCTATTCCCCAGTTGTCTAGGAGGTAAGAGAAAGTTTTACCTGAAACATGGTCCGACAGTGGGCAGACTGATCTCATGGAAATGGGAAATAATGGCATACATTTTGATTGGAGCTTAGTAGAAAATGGAGATACACACTATAAAATGTTTCAAGACCAGGTGCTGCTAAGAAGGTATCAAAAAGTGTATGTGGCCTTGGTTAGACAGGCCACAGACATGGGAGATTCTGAGGAGGCATGTGCCTTAAAGGAAATTAGAGATATCCCTAAATAGACCTTTTGGCAACATCAGAATTCATTCAAAACTTATCCTGCTATCAGGTTCATATATTAAGTAAACAGTTTGCAAACTTTTAGTTGAAGACAGTAACCAAAAACTACACATTAATCTATTTCTTGAAAAGAAGGGAAATTGCAGTCATATTCCTTCTACCAATTGTATTTTATTTCAGAATTTCTTGATTTTTATTTAAGGCAACGAATGGTCTCAGTTAAAAATAATCCTTTCTAACCACTTTTTAAAAATATGTTTAACAAGGTCTGTTCAAGATTCATTACCATATCTGGCTCCTAGAGTTCACTTAATCATTACAAACAGATTAAATTTTTTTCCTATTACAATTTCTTCTAAATATTGGTCATTCTCAAGCAATGTTGGATGGAAAAGCATCACAATCATTTATAGCATCTTTCATGTTTCTTAAGTACATGTGGAGTTCTTGGCACTGTACAAGTTGTTTTAATTAGGCATGTTTTCTCATGGGATGACATGATAAATGCAAAATACTCATGGAGTATGTTAAGAGTATGATGTTTAAATGTAAGAAAGGGTTACAGAAGACCAAAGGGATTTCTTAGTAATTGGTTTTTTATTAATAAGAGAAGGAATTCTAAAAAAAAAAAAAAGTATAAATGGTCTTATAAAAGCGTGAAGAAGGATGCTTTTCCAGTGATGGGAAGCCATTAAATTCTGGAGAATAACCACAGCTATTTGGAACCTGTACATTCGTGATGCTATAACAAAATTCTTGAGACTAGTAATTTATAAAGAACAAAAATTTATTTTCTCACAGTTCTTGAGTCTGGCAAGTCCAAGATCAAGGTGTTGGCAGGTGTGGTTATCTGGTGACTGTTGCTTTCTGCTTCCAAGATGGTGACTTCCTCCGAGGGGAGGAATGCTGCGTTCTCATGTGGCAATAGAGGGAAGGCTTAAGGGAACCCCGTGAAGCTCCTTTTGTAAAAACCTTAATTGCATTCATGAGAGAGGGAAACTAATGGCCTAATCACGTCTTGAAGATCCTGCTTCTTAGTACTGTTGCATTGGCAACACCTAAATTTTGGAAAGGACACATTCAAACTATAACAATCCCACAGTGGAATTTCAAATAAATGTTTGACTGTCTGGATGCTGGTTTGTAATATAATAGTATTTGATGTCAATTTGGTTGTTTTGCTGAAAACATACTTTCTTCCTGCCAAAATTTTTCCATTTCCTGAAATTCCTGAAAATAGATTGTACAAAAATTGTCAAAACTCTCTTTAACAAAAATTAATTAATGCGTAATTTAAAAATTAAAATAAGTATATTTTATTAAAATGAAATTAAATCAAGTTAAATATCATTCGGGGAGGAATACAAATCTTTTTGCTTTTAAAATTCTATTACATTTTTTCACTACATGATTATTCCTCCTTACATCTTAATGGAAGGTAAGAGTATGTACCAAGGGGCAAATAAGATCTTTTATACTAGTTGCCAGAGAGATTTCAGTTGGGATTTTGAAAATTCATTCACACTCCAAAGATGTTATATTCAAAGAATTCACTTAAGAAGTCTTCAACATGAAATCTTAAAGAGAAAAATATAATTTGATAACAGGACAAATAATAGTTACGTAAGACAGTTATATAAATATGTATAATTATTTTGTAGTAAGTTACAGAAGAAACTTATTAGAAAATGAACTCACTGGAAGATATGTATAGGTATGATATATTTGCATCTGTATCTTTCCCTAAAAGCAATTTTGATTTATGTATTTCTTGAAATAAGTAGAAAGTTAGCTAATTTCTACTGTTTTAAATAAGTAATAACGCAACTGTTGTATTTTTTTGTTTTTTATGATGTGCATTTAAATTTGATTCAGATAAAAAAGAATTATTATGCCATTCTGTTTTATAAAAAGCTATAACAAACAGATTTCTTCTTTAAACTTACCAACTTTATTAGCATTTAATAGGTTATTTTGTATCTTCATAATTAATAATTGTATGCCATGCTTATAAATTATATTATTTAAAGATAGGACAAAATTCAACAAATTCAAATATATGTACCATCTTTATCCTTTGACTATTCTTAAGCTTTCATTTGCTTTCTTTAAATATATCTGATTGTATGACTTTTGCCTGATGACTATTTTCAGATAATGAACAACGATCTTTTTAATTGTCTGGGGAAGAGAAGATTTCTTCCACTCTATAATTTTGATCCCTCTAGGAAATAGTACATAAACAGAAGAGAAAAAACCCTATGGAGTAGGCTAGAGTAAGCTATAAAAATCCAATTATTTCTCAATTATATTCTCACAAAAATATATATGGATTGAAATAGCCTAAGAAGAAAAGTTAAAGCCAACATTATTTTTACATGGACTGTCTTCTCTCAGAGAAATGTAGAATGTGAGATTTGTAAGGCCCATAGTGTCAGAAAGCTGGGCTACATTAATTGTGCTTACCTCTCCTTTTTCTTCTTTTATTTTAAAAACACTGGTTTATTCTGGCTATGTAGAGATAGATCACCAAACAGGGAATTCCTCAGTATCTGGCCCTCAGCTTACAAAGGAGAGCATATTATTTTGAAGACCCAGGTTAATAATGTCAATGGGAATTTCTTTGTGTTAAAATTAAATGGATAGGGAAATTATACTTAATTTTTTCTGCATCATATTTAGCAATTTATAAATCTATTTTCTGAAGGGAGGATATTGTCCAATGATATTTTAAATAATTACAATGTACTTTAATTTTTGCATGGGATCTTACAACTGGTCTTCAATTCTGTTCTTTAGCGATGTTCCTCACAAAGGATCTTTATAAAGGATCGATTGGAGTAACCGCTTCCGATGACAAACCATTTAAATGTCACACATTTATCTTCAAGTGTTATTTTTTACACAAAGTAAATGTTTGTTTTCCTATGGCTTCTATCTATCTCTTCTTCGTGGAATAAAAGGGAATAAGATTTAAGTCTTCTTCCATGTTATAAATATTTAGATATTTGAAGAAAATTGTAACATCCATCCTTCCAGGCTTAGCATGCTGATTTACTTTTATCATTTCTCAAGTGATATGTTTTTTGGTTTCCTATACCATTGCTATGTACAAATGTGAAGTCAACAAATACTTGTTCAACAAAGTAGAAAATAAACCCCTATGTGTATGGGAAAAGATAGGGATTTAAAAGAAAATTAGAAAGATAAGAAAGTAAAAACATTTCCTAAAGTCTTTAGCCTTGAAGGGGACAGAGAATTAATGAATATTCAGATCTTGTTAACATATTACTCTAACTTCCCTTAACCTGTAAACATAAGACTGGGGATGTTGAATATTATTAATATAAGAAGATAGGGAATGTGTTCATGAGGAGGCTACTGAAGCATAGCAGTGACATCTTCTTTCTTTGCCCATGAAGCTATGTTTTGTAATAGTAATTTAGATTTTGTATGCATTTTTTATATACTGTTTCATTCATGACAGAAAGATTCTAGAGCATTGAATTTTGGTTCAAAGTCTTACTTTTAAAGTGTATACAGGTGTGTATGTCTCTAGACCAGCATGCATGTAATGTACTAACAAAAAACATATTCACATTTCTTCAACAACCATGTGAAAGTCACATGTATTGAAATCCAGATGGTAGTTTAGAGAGTTATCTGTTACTGCATGCGATCTCATTTTTAGGCACTTTCTAAAAAAGAAGGCATTGAAGCATGACATCCTCCTTTTCTGCCTCTGCTTTCTTTATGGGATATGTACTCAAAGAGGGCTTAACAGAGCAGTGGTTTCACAAGGGAATAGGGAGTTTAATGAATCATACATACTTTATTTGAAAAATATCAATAACCATTCACTGGTCTATTTTTGCATAAACTGAATAAAAATCCCTATGTAAATGGTGCATAGCTTTTTTTATGAATCATGCTCTATTTTTTAGTACAATGCTAAATCTTCTTAAAACGTGTAGTTTTACCTGCCAAGCCTAAGATGAATTTCCATCAGTGATTAAAGACTAGTTTCATTCCCTATAATCCTTGTCAATTATATGAATAGGCAGTAATGGAACACTTTATTTTCTCTGGTTATTAAAACACAAAATAGTAATGCAAATGCACTGTACAATGTCTCCTTACTAGATTGGCAGTGTAATTTATTTAATCAAATTCAGAAGTCAAAGACAGAGAAGCAGGAGTCAGTCTCCTAAAGTCTATGTGGGACAAAAACATACGCACAAAAAGTCAGAATACAGATTTTAAGTCTTCCAGAGTTCTATCTTACCATCACACTCACACATAATATTTAGTAAAGAACTTTTCAATTTCATTTATAAAGCTACAATTTTTAAATTGTATCTTCAGTGTGGACACTCACATTGACTCTGACGGAAGAGAGTTGATCCTTAAAGGCTATGGCTGTGATGACCACTTAGTCTTAAATTTTTAAGTCACAAAGGATTGAAATGACTCAGATTTGGACGTATCAGAAAGGTTAAATAAAAAGCAGACAGCAGTTTCAGAAATAGAAGATACGGGGCCCCCTCCTCATTGGACAAGGCTATGAAGAAGAAGCTGGTGGAATCAGGTTTAGATTTTTAAAAAGTGTAATGTTGCTGGCATTATCTCCATGATACTCATGACCACTGCTTTGAGTGAAAATTTAATAAAATTAACACTACTTTCTTGATTTATTTTTTTCTTTTCTTCTTAATCTTCCCTTCAAGATTAAACTCATCAGCACTTGACAAAAACTGCAAATAACAGCCAGATGCAGGAGTTGGTTTTATCTTTTTATGCAAGTATGTGGTGCTAATTAGTGCAAATTGATTAAACTTTAATTGCCTGATCCATGGCTAATTAATATTTATAAGATGAATGAGCAGGAAAACCAGACATTTATTAAAACACTTTAATGATTTTTCATATGTTTTGACAAAGCAAAGCAAATAGATGTTATGAGTATGGATGTGCTAGACTAGGGGAGTGTATCTGTTGCCTTCTTCTACCTGTGAATGCCCTAAAAGTCTACATTAACTTTTAAACACATAAATTGTAAACTTATTTTTCTTTGGGTCCTTTTTCAAATCATTTTCAAATATTTTCGCTATTAAGCCACTCTGTTATTTATGACATGATTATAGCAGTGACAGATATTAAAATTAACACAGGCATAAAATTATCTGTTTTACTATTATTTTATATTACGTATTCATGTATTATAATAGCCATGTGTTAGTACCACGTAAAATGTATATTTTAAGCAATAAAAAGTATACTAATATTTTTATTTATTTAAGATTTTAAATTTTTAAAAAAATAATAATTAGAATATCAATTAAGATCATTAATCATTTGAATATTTAAATTACATAGATCTGATATGTTTCCACTTAATTATCTTGGTGCCAAAAGTTAAAATCCAAGATTCATTCTTAACTGTAAAACTCATTTGACACATTGAAAGTAGTATATGTTAGGTGTACATTGTTCAAAGGTAGGATATATTTATTTCTAAAAAAATGCCATTTTGCACATAATCAGTAAAATAATTGTTATATGTAATTATTCACAATAATATCAGCTTATTGAGAATGGTAAATGTCTTTGTTCATTATCTTGATGTTTCACAATTAATTCACAGTCAATATGTTTTCAGTAAAATGTTTTTCAAAGACAAATGTTTTGTAAACTTCATAAAATTCTGTATCTTTATTTTTTATATCCTACATTTAACTTTTATGTTTAATTCTCTAGCATAGCAAAGCAGACCCTAGTTCATACTTTCTTGTATATATATCTCTCTACACACGTCACTATTTTAAGTGTTTATTGTGATCTTGATATTTGGTAAATATTTTTTACCCAAAATCATTTTGTAGTCTTAACAAAAATGATTTTAAATGATTTTCTAAATTAAGTAGGTTAAATATCAAAATAATCACCTACATAATTATTACTTACTTTAAGCTAATGTGTAATAAATTCTAGAACGAAACGTCAGCTCCCTTCCTTTTTCTCAAATCTTCCATCTAAAAATGTTGCAAATTGTTTTAAAGTTATATCAGCAATTGTGATGGTCTTTTAATGGGTCAACATGGCTAGGCTACAGTTGACAGCTATTTAATCCAACACTGATCTAGATGTTACAATGAAGGTATTTTGTAGATGTGAATGAAGTTCAAAATCAGTTGATAACTGGTAGTGATAATCACAATCATAAACAAGATTATCCTAGGTAATCTAGGTGGACTTGATTCAATCAGCTGCTAAATCTTAAGAGCAGAGCCCAGGCTTCCAGGATAAAGAAGAAATTTCCCCTGCGAACAGCAACTTCTGCCTGTGCCTAAGAGTTCCAGCCTGTCTTTTTTGATAGTCAGTCATACAAATTTTAGGTTGGCTAAGCTGGTTCCTGCAACCATGTAAGCTAATTCCTTGCAATAAGTGTCTTAAGGTACATTTTCTATTGGTTCTATTTCTCTGTTGGAAATCTGACTGAAACAGAAATCAAAATACTTAATAACTTCCGTAAGAAGTCATGTGAACATATATGCGCACAGTCACAAAATAATGAGATGACTACTAAGCAGGTATGGACAATTTCATGCAAGGAGATACAGAATGGAAGATCTAAATGGTAAAAGAGGAAGGGTAAGGTGGAGTAGAATGGGTGGTGGGCGAGTAGTGTGGAGCAGAACATTTCTAGCAAAGGTTAAAAAAATTACAAATGCATGAGGCATGTGGAGATCATTGTTCCTATAGTGCCATTGTATATATTTCTAGGGGAAAATGACTTTGGATGGAGTCTGCAACTTGTTATCCAAGACAGTTTGTTATCTGTCTTGGATAACAAGAAAGGTTAGTGGATTTATTGAAGGAGTATGCTGATTACATACATTTAGAAGGGGATAATCACAATCACATTCAGGTTTAGGAAGTCTGGCAAAACTACTGAGGGAGAACTGACTACATAAAGAAAGACAAATTAAGTGGGTTTTGTTTGTATGTTACTTGTTTTTGTTTGTGTGCATTTTGTTTTTGTTTTTAATCGATAGAGATAATGAAGTTTCAAACCAAGATAATGGCCATAGGGATAGATAGTAGAAAATGAACTCGAAAGATGTCAGGTATTATTAGGGTGAATTAAATGTGGGCAATGATGGAGGGAGAAACTTAAAACCCTAGTTTTCCGATTTGGGCAAGTGTGTAGAAAAGAATGTTGGGCATGATGTTCAGAAATAAATAACATAATAGAAATAAGTACATTTCTGGAAGTTTCTAATTTTACTTGCCAGGATATTTTCAACTGAGGATTTCTACCAGAAAGGTTAGGAGTTCAAAAATAAGAATTATATTAGAAATACCAATTTGAGTCTCATCATAAGTTAGATGGTGGCTGAAGATATATGGGTGCCTATGACTCTCAAGGAAGCCAGTTATGTTAGGTAAATAAGTGGAGGGAATAATTTACTTTGTCTTTAAGCTAACTTCATGTTAAATAAAATTTCATGTGTATTGCATTGCTTTCAGGCTATGTCTAGAGATTAAAAACCATTTTATTACATTTTTACACTTAAAACAAATTATTTGTGTTTCTTTTAAACAGAATATTTTAAATATCTGACCAGATAAATCTCTTTGGTAATCTATTCCATAATTCACCCACTAGCTTATGAATTTACTCATTCATTTACTCAAGCTAATATTTAGCATCTAACATGTTCTAAGCTGTGTGCTGTGTACCATAAAATGGAGAGAAAAGCCTTCACATGTCATGTCTAGGTCTTGCCCATATATTTAAAGATCAACTTCTGACTGAAGAGAATAGGAAGACATTTTAATTATAAATAATATTTTTAGTATTAAGGTATTTTCTATAATGTATATAAGTCTCTTCATATCTAATGGAAAATTGTAGAATAAAAAATGAACTTCAGTCAAAGCCCTTACATCATTTAACCTCTGTGAAGTCAAGAGATGGCGGAGGGCCTCAAAGAAGGAAGATTCTAATTTTAAGAAAGAGCATTAGAATGGACAGAAACAAACTTCGACCCTGGAATTCAAACTCCGTGAAAGCACATTACCCAAGACAAACAAATGTTCCGTTTTCATTTGATAACAAAGTGCGATGACAGGATAATGAAGAGAAAAATGAAGAGGAAGAAGAGTAATGGTAAGAGCAATAAATGGAAGATCTCCAAGGATCAGTACCCCAAAAGGCAAGAGCAAACCTATATCTACCAAGAGAGGTATGAATACACTGAAAAGACTTGAGATTGCTCACAGAAATGGACTCAGAGGGCTCCCAGGTGAAGATTTTGTTACTCATGCAGGTGATCAGAAGCTATTTAACCATCTGTCAGTTTTGCTTCTGAGATACAACTGATAAAGTATCTAATGAGTATCTGACCTCGTATTTCTAGTCCATTACGACTAACAATGTGGCCCAGTAACCAGCAACATAGGTGTCACTTACGAGCTTGTTAGACAGTCAGAACCACAGGCTCCACCCAATGTGTACTAAGTCAGAACACCACTGTTTAAAAACTCAGGGGTTGATTTGTATATGCATCAAATTTTGAGAAGCACTGCTTAAGCAACGCTCACTTATACCTAGCCCAACATCTCCGCATAAGGCCAACAATGTCACACGATACAACTTGTTTTTTTTCCCCTAGCTAGATGCCTTGCTGTAACTCCACTTACAGTGAGAAAGCTAAGTATTTAAAATACTATATATTAGAAAACTCAGGTTATACCTCATTAAATAAAAAGTGTGACTTGCTTCGTTCCTCAAATAGGTTTAAAATACCCAATTGTGTCAACATACCTCTCTTAAATTGAGGGAGATCACACAAAACCAATAAAACTATAAATCAAAAATTCATTATTTATAATTATTATAAATGTCAAATACTGTTTTAGGCTCTCTCTCTGTTTTTTTAAATTATACTTTAAGTTCTAGGGTACACGTGCACAACGTACAGGTTTGTTACATATGTATACATATGCCATGTTGGTGTGCTGCACCCATTAACTCGTCATTTACATTAGGTATATCTCCTAATGCTATCCCTCCCGCCCTCCCCCAACAATAGGACCTGGTGTGCTATGCTCCCCTTCCTGTGTCCAAGTGATCTCATTGTTCAATTCCCACCTATGAGTGAGAACATGCGGTATTTGATTTTCTGTTCTTGCGATAGTTTGCTGAGAATGATGGTTTCTGGCTGCATCCATGTCCCTACAAAGGACACGAACTCATCCCTTTTTATGGCTGCATAGTATTCCATGGTGTATATGTGCCACATTTTCTTAATCCAGTCTGTCACTGATGGACATTTTGGTTGATTCCAAGTCTTTGCTGATGTGAATAGTGCTGCAATAAACATATGTGTGCATGTGTCTTTATAGCAGCATGATTTATAATCCTTTGGGTATATACCCAGTAATGGGATGGCTGTGTCACACGGTATTTCTAGTTCTAGATCCTTGAGGAATCGCCACACTGTTTCCCACAATGGTTGAACTAGTTTACAGTCCTACCAATAGTGTAAAAGTGTTCCTATTTCTCCACATCCTCTCCAGCACCTGTTGTTTCCTGATTTTTTAATGATTGCCATTCTAACTGGTGTGAGATGGTATCTCATTGTGGTTTTGATTTGCATTTCTCTGAGGACGAGCGATGCTGAGCATTTTTTCATGTGTCTGTTGGCTGGATGAATGTCTTCTTTTGCGAAGTGTCTGTTCATATCCTTTGCCCACTTTTTGATGGGGTTGTTTGTTTTGGTCTTGCAACTTTGATTGACTTCTTTATAGGTTCTGGATATCAGCCCTTTGTCAGATAAGTAGATTGCAAAAATTTTCTCCCATTCTGGAGGTTGCCTGTTCACTCTGATGGTAGTTTCTTTTGCTGTGCAGAAGCTCTTTACTTTAATTAGATCCATTTGTCAATTTGGCTTTTGTTGCCGTTGCTTTTGGTGTTTTAGAGATGAAGTCCTTGCCCATGCCTATGTCCTGAATGGTATTACCTAGGTTTTCTTCTAGGGTTTTTATGGTTTTAGGTCTAACATTTAAGTCTCTAATCCATCTTGAATTAATTTTCGTATAAGGCTTAAGGAAAGGATCCAGTTTCAGCTTTCTACTTATGGCTAGCCAATTTTCCCAGCACCATTTATTAAATAGGGAATCCTTTCCCATTTCTTGTTTTTCTCAGGTTTGTTAACGATCAGATGGCTGTAGATGTGTGGTATTATTTCTGAGGGTTCCGTTCTGTTCCATTGGTCTATATCTCTGTTTTGGTACCAGTACCATGCTCTTTTGGTTACTGCAGCCTTGTAGTATAGTTTAAGTCAGGTAGTGTGATGCCTCCAGCTTTGTTCTTTTGGCCTAGGATTGTCTTGGCAATGCAGGGTCTTTTTTGGTTCCATATGAACTTTAAAGCAATTTTTTCCAATTCTGTGAAGAAAGTCATTGGTAGCTTAATGGGGATGGCATTGAATCTAGGCTCTATATTTTTTAAGTAACGTTTAGCCTAGTAGGTACTAAACCTACCCTCCCAACACACACGCACAAGTAAAAAGAGAGGGAAATCATACTTACTAGCAATTAAGAAAAATAATTTAAAAAACAAGTATCATAGCATAAAACAAAATGAATGTCAAGCAAAAGATCTGAATTTAGTTTTTTGCACTACTACTTTAGTAATCATATAAGGATATAACATCCCTATGTCCCAATTTTCCTTCTGTAACCTAGATTATCTCTGAAATTACCTGTATATCTCTTCATACACCTTAAGAAATTATACTTAAAGAGAAATATTTTTTTGACAAGGACGTTATGTATTTTACTTACAAATTCAAAAATTCTGAAAACCTATCATTGATTTGACAATTTCATTAGTTAGATGAAGCCTTCTCTTTTCTTACCTTTATTTTGTAGCATTTAATGGCATCTTATTTTATACATGGTTTAAGTTTGTGCGACATTTTTATTTTCCCCATAAAATACAGACATTTTCATACTTTGTGTGTTATTACACATGTGGAGATAACAGTAGACTTTAAAACTACCCTAATCCTAAGAATCGTTCACTGATTTTCACAGGAAGTTTCATTGTAGAAAGGGGTAGGTGGTCTGTTGTGGTTATTTAATGCTGTATAACAAATTGCCTCAAGGCATAGTTGCTTAAAACAACACCAACCTTTATTTTGTTCATGAGTCTGTAATTTGGGCAAGGCTTTGTGGAGAGTTCAACTATGTTTCAATTGGCAGCAAGTGAGGTGGCTCCAAAGCTAAGTGACAGAATCATGTGAAGAAATATAAGTGTACTGACTTATATTTCAGGTGTTTGTTACTACACGTTGGCTGGGCTGAATGATGGTCAGGACCTTAGCTAGGTAGTTGGTTGGAACTTCTATATATGGCCTCTGCAGGTGGCTGAGGCTTCCTCACAGCATGGTGCCCTAGGTTTCATTGGTGAGAGACGAGAGAAAGAGAGACTCTGTCACCTTTTAAGACGTAATCTTAAAAGTCACATACATCACTTCATTGCATTTTATCCAATGAAAGAATCACAAAATCCAGCCCAACTTTAAGGGAAAATACTCCGTTTGATCAGACAGTAGTAGAAAAATCCTGAAAGAGTATGTGAACACAGAAATATTGCTGTCTTCATCTCAAAAACTTCATAGGGTCAATTTGTCATTTCATTATCTAAGCAGAAGTAAAGCCTCTTGCAAAAGTCCTGAATGTTGTTATGCTTTGGCTGTGTACCCACCCATGTCTCAACCTGGGTTGTAGCCTCCATAATCCCCACATGTCATGAGAGGGACCCAGTGGGAGGTGACTGAATCATGGCAGTGGGTTTTTCTCATGCTGTTCTAGTGGCAGTGAATAAGTCTCACAAGAATTGATGGTTTTATAAAAGGGCAGTTTCTCTGTGCACATTCTCTTGCCTGCTGCCATGTAAGACATGCCTTTGTTCCTTTTTCCCCTCCTGCAATGATTGTGAGGTTTCCACAGCCATGTAAAACTGTGTGTCTATTACATCTCTTTTTGTTTATAAATTACCCGGTCTTGATATGTCTTTATTAGCATCATGAGAAAAGGCTAATGCAACTTTCTTCCTCTGTATGTTAGCCTCAGGTAATTTATACGCCCACACACCCTCCCTTATCCTCAAAGATAGTCTTCATTAAAGAAACTAAACTTGTAGCATCGACTCAGAAGTTTTCATAATCGGTAATGACATGTTTTTGGTAGACTGTTACATTAACAGTTTTCATGTACAATCCTTACCCACATTGATTCTGACCCTGAGCATATGACTTGTTTCAATGAGCTATTACAATTGTGACACAAGCAGAAGCCTAAAGTACCTGTGTATTTGGCTTTGCTTTCTCTTGCTTTTGGGAACCCTTTTGTCTTGGTTTGGAAAATTAAAAAAATAAACAAAAAACCAACTAGGGCTAGTATATTAAAGGGTAACAAAGAATATGGAGAGAGAGGTCCCAGACATCTCCTGCATCCTAGCTGAGGTTCAAATGTATGATTGAGCACAGTGAAACCCAGCCTAAATTGCTGATCCACAGAATCATGAGAAAATAAATGAATGTTTTAAGCTGCTAAGTTAAACACTACATTAAACTAGAGTAGAGCAGACCAGACACTATGTGATAGAAGCAATATGCGATACACAAGAGAGGATTTCTTTTTCATTCACCCAATATTTTAGGGTGTTTGTACTTTGTGCGGTGCTAGGAAATGGTAGTCGAAAATACTTTGCAATCTTCAGACTAAGAAAATTCAAATTTCCTTGATCAGTCTATAGTGATATTGATTTAAGATATTGCTATCTGAGAAGTCAGTTATGGCTTTCCTGCTCCTCAGATATTTTGTTAGATTTGGTGACCCCCAAGATGTACATCTTATGAGAAGCCTCAGTCTTCTACACCATTTTGAAAACTGCAGATAGTTCATATTTTTTCTTCATTCTTTCCTGCCTTGAGGACCAACCCATTGTCCATTGTGCTAGCTTAGCTTGACTCTATCTAAATGCAAAACCCAGTCCCTTATTTTTCTCCTGCACAAGTTCACATACTACAGTCATTTCTTGATTTTTAATAACTGTAGTAAAGATCTGGGGGAGTTGGGAAAGATTATGTTTAGGAGCATAGTGTCTTCAAGCAAATAGGTTAGTTCCAATGCCGCATTGAACTTTTCTCTTTGGTCCCATTCTTCCTCTGTTTCTTCCTGGTAAATGTCAAATATCTTTTACTCTAATCCCCAAGATCTGACTTTTCATTGACAAGCACGTATACTATTACTTTATACAAGAAATTAACTATTGTTATTGTAAAACATTTTCTCACTTGTTTCATAAGCCCATAAACTAGTTTGAAACTATTCTTATTACTCCAAGGTAGAAATAGCTTTAGCTAGAGCAAGTCATTTTAAAAAACAAAATAGACAGACTAGAGTTGAAGTAAGGGCAAGAATCCCAAGGGCCAAAGTCATAGCTACTCAAAGTAAGAAAATTGGGAATAACTGCGAGATACTTGTTTTTCTCCCTCCAAGATAAGAGCTGATTAAGTGCATTGGTAGTGGGTTTTTTTAGAGCAGAATAATTTAAAATTTGGCCTACTTAGGAGTCTTTTATTTTTCTTTCTTTCTTTTTTTTTTTTTTCTTTTTTTTGGACGGAATCTCGCTCTGTCGCCAGGCTGGAGTGCAGTGGCGTGATCTCTGTTCACTACAACCTACACCTCCCAGGTTCAAGCGATTCTCCTACCTCAGTCCCCCGAGTAGCTGGGACTACAGGCGTGTGCCACCACGCCCAGCTAATTTTCGTGTTTTTAGTAGAGATGGCGTTTCACCATATTGATTAGGAAGGTCTCGATCTCTGGACCTCGTGATCCACTTGCCTTGGCCTCCCAAAGTGCTGGGATTACAGGTGGGAGTCCTTTATAAATTCTATTCTTCTGCTTCATTTGTGACAATCCTTAATTCTTCTATGTGTTATCATTGGGACAATTAGTAAAAGCATACAACACAATTGGTCATGCTCGTGGACAAAGGGTCCAGGCTGAGACAATCAGAAATCTCCCTGGGATAAGTTGCTCATGTTGAACCAATCAGCGATCTCCCTGGAGCTTTTCTCTAAAGCTAGATAGAAAGACTTTTACTATTTTTGGAATGTATACCTACATGTGTGAGCTTGAGGCTCAGCAGCCATCTTTCACATTACATTGAGATAGCCTTATTTTTTCAGGGAAGAATGAGGTCAGCATGTAAAAACATGTAGAGTTAAGAAAACTGTGAAAGCTGATATTTGGGAGGCGAGGATGATCAGGATCTTTATTTGAGTCTAGATGCCATTTGGATGTCCAGAGCATGTGATTCGATGAAACCTCAGCTTTGTAAAAGCTAGAATGAATAGGTTCTGTGGTTTACTAACAAAAGAGTACTGGCTTGTAGCCATAGACAGTTTATATTTAGTGAATTGAACCAAGGAAAAAGAAAGTCTGTGGGCAAAGTAATAAAAAACACAAGAGGGATGCCTACTGTATCAAGTACCTAAGAAGTGGTTTCAAAGCATGTATACCAATCACTCTAAGGCTAGACAACATGACCTGACTGCTTGTGCAACCCTAGTAGTTTGTCAGCTGAAATCTACCTCAGGTCAAAGTTTACATAACTTGGTATTGCTTCCAATTCGCATAGTATCGGGCAGGTTCACTTCCAATTAGAATTACAGAGTTTGTCATCATATTCTCAAAGAATGAATTTGGAAAGAAAACTTCAAGATCAGGCTTCAGTTAATACATATTTGAGAGAAAACCAAGAACAACAATTTCTGACAATTTTAAAAATTATGTCTCTATTGATCCCCATTCCCAACTCATTATTTGCTATTTCATTAAAAAAACTTATTTTTTTGTATGTATCAATGGTCATCATTTACAGAAATAGTAGCATGCATTGGTCACCATTTGCTGCACCAATGAACAAGCCCAAGTTCTCAGTGGCTTGTAACTGCAAACGTTGGTTTCTGGCTCATGTCACATTATAGCCATACTCTTTTAGGAGCTTGGCTGGCTGCTGTTGAATTTAGCTGGGCTCAGCTAAATTTGGCTATGCTCAGTTGAGTTCTGCTCTTGGTTCAGCTTCACGTTTGCTCACATTTCATTGTCAAAGCAAGTCAGATGACTGTGCCCAAAACCAGTAGAATAGGCAACCATTTTCTGCCTAGAGATAAGGTACTACAAAGTTCCATGGAAAATGTGTGGATATATAAACCACTTACAAAGAAAATAAAAAATGATGAAAACAATAATCCAACCTACAACAGAACTGAGAGTTTGGGAGAATGACACATTAGATCCACATTTACAGATTCAAGGAATATCAGGTATTAGCAGCTAGATTTCTAACCAACTTTTTTTATACCTAGAGATAGAAAGAGCAAGTGAATAGGGAGTTACCCAGGAAATGAAGTCGCCACAACATTTCCACTAAAAGATGACACATGTTCTCCAAAGCTGTTTCCCAGGATAGTCCAAGTTAGTCACAGGGAGGAGATCTTTAACTGCATTATTCTGTTCATGTTTATAATCTTACACATGCTCATAATCTGTCTTTTCTCTTACGTTATTCAATATCTTCAACAAATCATTCTGCACCCCTGCTATTCACTAACACTACTGTCAATTTCAGTGTAGCAATAGAAAATGAGTAGAGTAAAATACATTTTTGGAAGAGTAGACATTTTGAAGTACACAAGCAGACCCCTGTGGAATCAGAGCAGCCATTTCTTGCTTAGTTGATGATTAAAAAAAGTGTGTTAAAATTGTTTAGAAGGAATATCGAAATATTCCAAGATTTTTATTTTCAAAATAACTCAAAGTACAGTTTCCTTCTAGGGATTTGAAGAGTTTTGAGTCTTATATAAAGAGTTTTATTCACTGAATTTTATTTTTCACATCTAAACTGAGATTTACCTGTAGGAAAATGTCATAATAGCCTTCATAAGTTAACTCAGGTGAAATATAAAAATAAAACTTCCTTTCTCTTCTGATCTCATATCCCAGCCCTACTTTATTCTTCTCCTTTTTGATCAGTTGCTCAGACTTCAATGGAAAAGTCACTGAGCATCAAATAATCCAGCTGTTGTTTTCAGCTTTCTCTATTTTAATGTTTATTTTCCAAATCATTTCCTATTTTTCTACTAAAAATATCCTGCCAAATCATTATTTTTTCTGGAGCAAATCTAATGCTTTCTGTTGCTAGATATCTGATCCAAATCCAATATTTTTCTTGGCAGTTGGTGAACATAATAATAAGTAGGGATTTTTTTTTTCCACACTTAGAGCTAGGAGAAAAGAAAGACACAATTCACATCTAAACATTGAGGTTAGTTCTCTCCTTAGCATACATTCACAAATACTTCTTAAAGGGAGAACATGTTAAAAGAAGTTTCTATGCTTTTAATGTATATTTGCACATAGGTTTCTAGTTCTTAATGCACATTATTTTGAATACACATTGGGAGTGTGATTTAGGTAATGCCATGCTTTACGAAGCATATTTTTTTCTCTTTACTTTTAAAATCTTTGTCAAAATGATAGTATGCACATAGGAAACAAAAAGTTCAGAACCTGAATTTGTCTGCTCTTGCACTGCTACAAAGAAATACCTGACACTGGGTAATTTACAAAGAAGAGAGTTTTAATTGGCTCATAGTTCTGCAGGCTGTACAAGAAGCATGTTTGGTGGTGGGGGAGCCTTAGAAAACTTACAACCATGGTGGAAGGAGAAGGGGAAGCAGGCACATCTTACAGGACCCAAGCAGGAGGAAGAGAGAGTTGGGGAAGGTGCTATACACTTAACAAAAAGATCTTGCCATAACTAATTCACTATCACAAGAACAGCACTAGAGGAGAAATATTCCCCCATGATCCAGTCACCTCTCAACAGGCTTCCCCTCCAACACTGGGGATTACAATTTAACATGAGATGTGGTCAGGGACACAGAACCAAACCATATCAGAAACAATAACAATAAAATCACTTAGCCTCACTGCTATTTCAATTATTTAACCCATTTTTAAATGATTTCTGATTGTATTGATTTTCTTCATAATATGATACAACAGTCTTAAATATTGATTCACAGATTTACTAATTTTAGATCATATTTGTGGCCAAATAAAGGAAGATTTAGATAACTCAGACTATCCCTGCCTCCTTCTCCTAATTTCTAATAGATCTATTGTTTTGCTTTTCTAAAATTTTGGTTTTTCAAGACTTCCAAAAATGTTTTTCCTCCTCTATAATGAATAAAATGTCTTTATTCCCTCAAATTAACTTTCTTGAGGATGTTTATCTCTCTACTCTTCCCTTAACCATTTCTTTCTTCTTCCATTTCCCAATTTATGTTCACCAGCCATTTATCAAGAAAGTGAATTTTTTCCTTTTAGCTCTGATTAATTATCAAGTTTTGTTTATAACAGTATATTATAAAGTCATGAAACATAGCATAGTAGCCATCTTTATTATAAGCTCTACTGTCTCAAATGGCAGTGTAGAATAATCTTATTTTTAAAGAGTGTATCAGTTCCATTTTCAAATAATGTGCCCAAAATGCTTTTACTCTACTCTTAGGCATATTTTTTGATAAAGTACCTTTGCATTTAAAGCAATGGTCTCATCATTAATCACTTAAACCTCCAAATGTTGGGAAACACAGGGAAGTATTTTTGTATAAAATTTTATTTTCAGGTTAACCATATTGTCTTTTTTTCACATTAGCAATAATGCTGTTTATATTACCATGGCTTTAAATTTAGAGGAACTCACCTGAAAAAAATTTAGATGAATTTGTTATTTTGGAGCCCAGCACTTAATATGAGATGCCTTAAGTCATCTTACAACTATTAATAAAATAGTTTTAGAAAAAACCTCAAAAAAAAAAAAGAACCAACATAAAACACCAGCATAAAACCCTGTTGCAAAATTATTGGTTAATTAAAATAAATTGGAAATAATTAATTTTTAGTAGAGAGTCTACACAAATCTGATGAGAAATAGTTTATTAGATGCGAAAATATAATTTTCTTCTCAATTCAAAGGTTTGTCTTTTTGTTCCAACCCAAATATAACTTGATTCTCCATGTCAATATATGTTTATGACGGAGAACACAAATGTAAGTTCAGGTAAAAGTATTAGAAATATATTATCCCTAGCTTAATATATCAGTTTTAGTATGCATTTATTTGGCACATAACAGAGAACAAATCTCCAAAGAAATAAAAGACATCATTTAAAATTAAATTTGAAGTTATTTTTTAGCCACAAGTGTAAGTCATCTGCCAAAAAGCTCTTAAACTGATTTCGATCATTTAGGCTTTCAGGAAATATTTACCACAAA
The DNA here is from genome assembly GCF_049350105.2 of Macaca mulatta. Taxonomy (NCBI): domain Eukaryota; kingdom Metazoa; phylum Chordata; class Mammalia; order Primates; family Cercopithecidae; genus Macaca; species Macaca mulatta. Next base: position 65,961,271 of record NC_133422.1, read on the forward strand.
GAAAAAAAGTACAAAAATCTCTACCTACATGTACTTTACACTTTGGAGAGGTGAGACAAATAATTATAAGTAAATAAAAATACAGTATGTCAGATGGTGATAAATGTGGGGAAAATATAAATCAGGAGAGTAGATATTGAGAAACAGAGAAAGGGGTACACCTTGAAATGTGGTGAGAGAAGGTATTATAGTAGTCCCCCATTACCCAGTTTCACATTCCATAGTTTTAGTTAACATAGTCAACCACAGTCTCAAAATATTAAATGAAAAATTTCCAAAATAAACAATTTATAAGATTTAAATCGTGCACCATTCTGAGCAGCCTGATGAAATCTCAAACCATCTTGAGCCATTATGCCTGAGACAGGAGTCCTCCCTTTGTCCAACACACGATACTGTGTGCGCTACCTACTTGTTAGTCATTTAGTAGCCATTTTTGTTGTAAGATTACCTATTCCGTATGGCAGTGCTTGTGTTTGAGGTCAATCGCAGCCTACTGGTATTCCACAATGTCTACATCGTTGACTTCACTTTATCTCATCACACAGGTATTGTATAATCTCACATGACAACAAGAAAAAAAGCATGAATAGACTATGATATTTTGAGAGAAAGAGAAAAACTACATTTGCATAACGTTCAATACTGCATATTGTTATAATTTTTCCACTTCATTATTATCTCTTACTATGTTAAATTTGTAAATTGAACATTATCATAGGTGAGCATATATAGGAAAAAAAAAAAAAAACATAGAGATCAGTATTATCTGCAGTTTCAGGCATCCACTGTGGTCATGGAATGTATCCCCCTTGGATACATATCACTGTATTTGAGAAGAGACATTTGAAAATATTCCTAAAGAAAATGACCAAGTGAGTTAAAGTGTGTAGGGGAGAGGGAACAGAGAGTGTGAAGGCCCTGAGGCAGACTCCTGTCCAACTTGTTTAAAGAAAGGTAAGATCAGGGCAGCTGGAACAAAGTGAAGAGGAGAAGTCAAATGCACATTGTGGCAGCTTGGGTTTTCCCCTCATTAAATATTTCTCACCTCATTAATGTAGGCTATGTACAGAATTATCAAGAGTAAATTATAGGTCATTGTGAGGACTTCACTTTCCCTCTAAGTAAATAAAAAGACATTGGCAGTTCTGAGCAGAGGAGGGAAGTGGTTTGCCTTTCATATTAAAAGGTTTGCTCTGGCTGCTCTGTTACGAATAGGTTCTTAGAAGCAGAAGATGAATTCTGAGGCCAATTAGAAGATCATTGCAGCAGTCAAAATGAGAGATGCTGATAACTTGCATCAGAGTGGCTACATCTCAGATGGTGATAAATGGTGGGATTCTGTATATATTTTGAAGGTAGAGCTAGCATGATTTCCTGATAGATTAAATTGAGCCAAAGAAAGAAGACTCCACAATTACTTCAATGTATTGGCATAAACAGCTAGAATAAGAGAATGGCCGTTTTCTTAGATGAGAGAGATTGTGAAAGAGTCCCCTGATGCCCAATCTGGACAGATAGATCAGATCTTCAGTTTTGGTTGTGTTAATATGGAGATATCTTCTATAAAACTGCAATAATGTTAGCAAGTAGACAATTAGATATATAATTATAAAGTTCAAAGTAGTCCAGGCTGGGAGCATCAGTTCATGAAAACTTAAAACCACAAGAAATAATGAGAGCACCAAGGAGATGCATCTAAGTAAAGGAGAGAAAAACTCTGGATCACTGCAAATGTTGAAGGTCAGAGAGGAGGCTAGTGAGGAAAAGGGAAGTAGGAGAATGTGATGTCTGGGAAAACAATTGCGGAAAATGTTTAATGAGGTAGGAGCAAATAAATATCGGGGGGCGGAGCAAGATGGCCGAATAGGAACAGCTCCAGTCTCCAACTCCCAGCGCGAATGACACAGAAGACTAGTGATTTCTGCATTTTCAACTGAGGTACTGGGTTTATCTCACTGGGGAGTGCCGGACGATCGGTGCTGGTCAGCTGCTGCAGCCCAACCAGTGAGAGCTGAAGCAGGGCAAGGCATCGCTTCACCTGGGAAGCGCAAGGGGAAAGGGAATCCCTTTTCCTAACCAGGGGAACTGAGACACACAACACCTGGAAAATCGGGTAACTCCCACCCCAATACTGCTTTTTAAGCAAACGGGCACACCAGGAGATTATATCCCAAACCTGGCCAGGAGGGTCCCACGCCCACGGAGCCTCCCTCACTGCTAGCACAGCAGTCTGCAATCTAACTGCAAGGCAGCAGCAAGGCTGGGGGAGGGGCACCCACCATTGCTGAGGCTTAAGTAGGTAAACAAAGCCCCTGGGAAGCTCCAACTGGGTGGAGCTAACAGCAGCTCAAGGAAACCTGCCTGTCTCGGTAGACTCCACCTCTGGGGACAGGGCACAGCTAAACAACAACAAAAAAAATAGCAGCAGAAACCTCTGCAGACACAAACGACTCTGTCTGACAGCTTTGAAGAGAGCAGTGGATCTCCCAATACGGAGGTTGAGATCTGAGAAGGGACAGACTCCCTGCTCAAGTGGGTCCCTGACCCCTGAGTAGCCTAACTGGGAGACATCCCCCACTAGGGGCAGTCTGACACCCCACACCTCACTGGGTGGAGTACACCCCTGAGAGGAAGCTTCCAAAGTAAGAATCAGACAGGTACACTCGCTGTTCAGCAATATTCTATTTTCTGCAGCCTCTGCTGCTGATACCCAGGCAAACAGGGTCTGGAGTGGACCTCAAGCAATCTCCAACAGACCCACAGCTAAGGGTCCTGACTGTTAGAAGGAAAACTATCAAACAGGAAGGACACCTACACCAAAACCCCATCAGTACGTCACCATCATCAAAGACCAGAGGCAGATCAAACCACAAAGATGGGGAAAAAGCAGGGCAGAAAAGCTGGAAATTCAAAAAATAAGAGCACATCTCCCCCTGCACAGGAGCGCAGCTCATCGCCAGCAACAGATCAAAGCTGGATGGAGAATGACTTTGACGAGATGAGAGAAGAAGGCTTCAGTCCATCAAACTTCTCAGAGCTAAAGGAGGAATTACGTACCCAGAGCAAAGAAACTACAAATCTTGAAAAGAGAGTGGAAGAATTGATAGCTAGAGTAATTAATGCAGAGAAGGTCATAAACGAAATGAAAGAGATGAAAACCAAGACACGAGAAATACATGACAAATGCACAAGCTTCAGTAACAAACTCGATCAACTGGAAGAAAGAGTATCAGTGATTGAGGATCAAATGAATGAACTGAAGCGAGAAGAGAAACCAAAAGAAAAAAGAAGAAAAAGAAATGAACAAAGCCTGCAAGAAGTATGGGATTATGTAAAAAGACCAAATCTACGTCTGATTGGGGTGCCTGAAAGTGAGGGGGAAAATGGAACCAAGTTGGAAAACACTCTTCAGGATATCATCCAGGAGAACTTCCCCAACCTAGTAGGGCAGGACAAAATTCAAATCCAGGAAACACAGAGAACGCCAAAAAGATACTCCTCGAGAAGAGCAACTCCAAGACACGTAATTGCCAGATTCACCAAAGTTGAAATGAAGGAAAAAATCTTAAGGGCAGCCAGAGAGAAAGGTTGGGTTATACACAAAGGGAAGCCCATCAGACTAACAGCAGATCTCTTGGCAGAAACTCTACAAGCCAGAAGAGACTGGGGGCCAATATTCAACATTCTCAAAGAAAAGAATTTTCAACCCAGAATTTCATATCCAGCCAAACTAAGTTTCATAAGTGAAGAAGAAATAAAATCCTTTACAGATAAGCAAATGCTTAGAGATTTTGTCACCACTAGGCCTGCCTTACAAGAGACCCTGAAGGAAGTGCTAAACATGGAAAGGAACAACCGGTACCAGCCATTGCAAAAACATGCCAAAATGTAAAGACCATCGAGGCTAGGAAGAAACTGCATCAACTAATGAGCAAAATAACCAGTTAATATCATAATGGCAGGATCAAGTTCACACATAACAATATTAACCTTAAATGTAAATGGACTAAAAGCTCCAATTAAAAGACACAGACTGGCAAACTGGATAAAGAGTCAAGACCCATCAGTCTGCTGTATTCAGGAGACCCATCTCATATGCAGAGACATACATAGGCTCAAAATAAAGGGATGGAGGAAGATCTACCAAGCAAATGGAGAACAAAAAAAAGCAGGGGTTGCAATCCTAGTCTCTGATAAAACAGACGTTAAACCATCAAAGATCAAAAGAGAGAAAGAAGGCCATTACATAATGGTAAAGGGATCAATTCAATAGGAAGAGCTAACTATCCTAAATATATATGCACCCAATACAGGAGCACCCAGATTCATAAAGCAAGTCCTTAGAGACTTACAAAGAGACTTAGACTCCCATACAATAATAATGGGAGACTTTAACGCTCCACTGTCAACATTAGACAGATCAACGAGACAGAAAGTTAACAAGGATATCCAGGAATTGAACTCATCTCTGCAGCAAGCAGACCTAATAGACATCTATAGAACTCTCCACCCCAAATCAACAGAATATACATTCTTCTCAGCACCACATCGCACTTATTCCAAAATTGACCACATAATTGGAAGGAAAGCACTCCTCAGCAAATATACAAGAACAGAAATTATAACAAACTGTCTCTCTGACCACAGTGCAATCAAACTAGAACTCAGGACTAAGAAACTCAATCAAAACCACTCAACTACATGGAAACTGAACAACCTGCTCCTGAATGACTACTGGGTACATAACGAAATGAAGGCAGAAATAAAGATGTTCTTTGAAACCAATGAGAACAAAGATACAACATACCAGAATCTCTGGGACACATTTAAAGCAGTGTGTAGAGGGAAATTTATAGCACTAAATGCCCACAAGAGAAAGCTTGAAAGATCTAAAATTGACACTCTAACATCACAATTAAAAGAACGAGAGAAGCAAGAGCAAACACATTCAAAAGCTAGCAGAAGGCAAGAAATAACTAAGATCAGAGCAGAACTGAAGGAGATAGAGACACAAAAAACCCTCCAAAAAATCAATGAATCCAGGAGTTGGTTTTTTGAAAAGATCAACAAAATTGACAGACCGCTAACAAGACTAATAAAGAAGAAAAGAGAGAAGAATCAAATAGATGCAATAAAAAATGATAAAGGAGATATCACCACTGACCCCACAGAAATACAAACTACCATCAGAGAATACTATAAACACCTCTACACAAATAAACTAGAAAATCTAGAAGATTGGATAATTTCCTGGACACTTACACTCTTCCAAGACTAAACCAGGAAGAAGTTGAATCCCTGAATAGATCAATAGCAGGCTCTGAAATTGAGGCAATAATTAATAGCCTACCAACCAAAAAAAGTCCAAGACCAGATGGATTCACAGCTGAATTCTACCAGAGGTACAAGGAGGAGCTGGTACCATTCCTTCTGAAACTATTCCAATCAATAGAAAAAGAGGGAATCCTCCCTAACTCATTTTATGAGGCCAACATCATCCTGATACCAAAGCCTGGCACAGACACAACAAAAAAGGAGAATTTTAGACCAATATCCCTGATGAACATCGATGCAAAAATCCTCAATAAAATACTGGCAAACCGGATTCAGAAGCACATGAAAAAGCTTATCCACTATGATCAAGTGGGCTTCATCCCTGGGATTCAAGGCTGGTTCAACCTTCGCAAATCAATAAACATAGTCCAGCATATAAACAGAACCAAAGACAAGAACCACATGATTATATCAATAGATGCAGAAAAGGCTTTTGACAAAATTCAACAGCCCTTCATGCTAAAAACGCTCAATAAATTCGGTATTGATGGAACGTACCTCAAAATCATAAGAGCTATTTATGACAAACCCACAGCCAATATCATACTGAATGGGCAAAAACTGGAAAAATTCCCTTTGAAAACTGGCACAAGACAGGGATGCCCTCTCTCACCACTCCTATTCAACATAGTGTTGGAAGTTCTGGCTAGGGCAATCAGGCAAGAGAAAGAAATCAAGGGTATTCAGTTAGGAAAAGAAGAAGTCAAATTGTCCCTGTTTGCAGATGACATGATTGTATATTTAGAAAACCCCATTGTCTCAGCCCAAAATCTCCTTAAGCTGATAAGCAACTTCAGCAAAGTCTCAGGATACAAAATTAATGTGCAAAAATCACAAGCATTCGTATACACCAGTAACAGACAAACAGAGAGCCAAATCATGAATGAACTTCCATTCACAATTGCTTCAAAGAGAATCAAATACCTAGGAATCCAACTTACAAGGGATGTAAAGGACCTCTTCAAGGAGAACTACAAACCACTGCTCAGTGAAATAAAAGAGGACACAAACAAATGGAAGAACATACCATGCTCATGGATAGGAAGAATCAATATCATGAAAATGGCCATACTGCCCAAGGTTATTTATAGATTCAATGCCATCCCCATCAAGCTACCAATGAGTTTCTTCACAGAATTGGGAAAAACTGCTTTAAAGTTCATATGGAACCAAAAAAGAGCCCACATTGCCAAGACAATCTAAGTCAAAAGAACAAAGCTGGAGGCATCACGCTACCTGACTTTAAACTATACTACAAAGCTACAGTAACCAAAACAGCATGGTACTGGTACCAAAACAGAGATATAGACCAATGGAACAGAACAGAGTCCTCAGAAATAATACCACACATCTACAGCCATCTGATCTTTGACAAACCTGAGAGAAACAAGAAATGGGGAAAGGATTCCCTATTTAATAAATGGTGCTGGGAAAATTGGCCAGCCATAAGTAGAAAGCTGAAACTGGATCCTTTCCTTACTCCTTATACGAAAATTAATTCAAGATGGATTAGAGACTTAAATGTTAGACCTAAAACCATAATAACCCTAGAAGAAAACCTAGGTAGTACCATTCAGGACATAGGCATGGGCAAAGACTTCATGTCTAAAACACCAAAAGCAATGGCAGCAAAAACCAAAATTGACAAATGGGATCTCATTAAACTAAAGAGCTTCTGCACAGCCAAAGAAACTACCATCAGACTGAACAGGCAACCTAGAGAATGGGAGAAAATTTTTGCAATCTACTCATCTGACAAAGGGCTAATATCCAGAACCTACAAAGAACTCAAACAAATTTACAAGAAAAAAACAAACAACCCCATCAAAAAGTGGGCAAAGGATATGAACAGACATTTCTCAAAAGAAGACATTCATATAGCCAACAGACACATGAAAAAATGCTCATCATCACTGGCCATCAGAGAAATGCAAATCAAAACCACAATGAGATACCATCTCACACCTGTTAGAATGGCAATCATTAAAAAGTCAGGAAACAACAGGTGCTGGAGAGGATGTGGAGAAATAGGAACACTTTCACACTGTTGGTGGGATTGTAAACTAGTTCAACCATTATGGAAAACAGTATGGTGATTCCTCAAGGATCTAGAACTAGATGTACCATATGACCCAGCCATCCCATTACTGGGTATATACCCAAAGGATTCTAAATCATGCTGCTATAAAGACACATGCACACGTATGTTTATTGTGGCACTATTCACAATAGCAAAGACTTGGAATCAACCCAAATGTCCATCAGTGACAGACTGGATTAAGAAAATGTGGCACATATACACCATGGAATACTATCCAGCCGTAAAAAAGGATGAGTTTGTGTCCTTTGTAGGGACATGGATGCAGCTGGAAACCATCATTCTTAGCAGCCTATCACAAAAACAGAAAACCAAACACCGCATGTTCTCACTCACAGGTGGGAAGTGAACAATGAGATCACTTGGACTTGGGAAGGGGAACACCACACACCGGGGCCTATCATGGGGAGGGGGGAGAGGGGAGGGATTGTACTGGGAGTTATACCAGATGTAAATGACGAGTTGATGGGTGCTGACAAGTTGATGGGTGCAGCACACCAACATGGCACAAGTATACATATGTAACAAACCTGCACGTTGTGCACATGTACCCTAGAACTTAAAGTATCATAAAAAAATAAATAAAAACAAAAAAATTAATTAATTAATTAATTAATTTAAAAAAATGAGGTAGGAGCAATCAACTGTGTCAAACACGGTTTGATTGATGGTCAGTAATAGGAATTCAAGCTATGGGTTTAGTAAGATGTAGGCCACCAGTTACTTTGACAAGGGTATTTTCAGTAAAGTAGTTAGGATAATAACTTTATTAGAATGAGTTTAAAAAGAAAATGGGACAGAGCCGACTGGCTTATAGAAATTGTAAAATTTTTTTTTTTTTCTTTCTTTCTTTTTTTTTTTTTGGAGACAGAGTTTCACTCTTTTTGCCCAGACTGGAGTGCAATGGTGCAATCTCGACTCAATGCAACTCCTGCCTCCCTGGTTCAAGTGATTCTCCTTCCTCAGTCTCCCAAGTAGCTGGGATTACAGGTGCCTGCCATCACATCCGACCAGTTTTTTGTATTTTTAGTAGAGACGGGATTTTACCATGTTGGCCAGGATGGTCTTGATCTCTTGACCTCATGATCCACCCACCTTGGCCTCCCAAAGTACTGGGATTACAGGCGTGAGCCACCACACTTGACCAGAAATTGTAAATGACTGTTTTTAGGAACTTTGCTGTAAAGTAAAGCAAAGAAGTAGGATAGTATCTGGAGGAGGGTGGAAGGTCAAGAGAGATTTTAGGTTTTTGGCTGAAATTTCAGTATGTTTTAATTCTGATAGAAATAATCCAATACATAGGGAAAATATACAAGATTATACAGGATAGAGATGGGAAGACTGCTGAAGCAATGTTCCTGGAGAAGTCAAAAGGAGATAGGATTTAGTGCATCAGGGACATCTTCGTATGAAGAAATATTATGAAATATAGGGATAAAGAGCAGTAGAGTCTGAAATATGAATCATCCAGACAGGAGCAGACTAGAGAGTCAGGTGAATCTTCAGTTCATTATAATGGTTTAGATTTGCTGCTTTGTAGTAGAGAGTGGATATATATCCACACCCACTTTGTTATATTATTTCTAGTTGAATTTCTTGTGATGAGGTTAATATCCTGGGATATATTATATATATGTTACACATATACATATATATATATATATATATGAATATGTATGTGTGTGTATATGTATGTGTGTATGTGTGTGTGTGTGTGTATCCCCTATTGGATATATACCACTGAAATTGAGAAGAGACATTTATATATATCAAATTGTCAATGTGGAATTTTGCTGCAATTCTTTTTAACTGGGCCTCTTTTCAATTCATGCAACTCAATTTATAAATGGTTCTTTAAAAACTCTGTTTTATATAGAGTTAAATACTGCTATGGACTGAATGTTGGTGTCCCTCTAGAATTCATATGTTGAAGCTCTACTTTCCAGCATGATAGTATTTGGAGGTGAGGTCTTTGGGAGGTAATTAAATTTAGATGAGGGCATGAGGGTAGAACTTCCATGATGGGATTAGTGGCCTTATAATAATATAAAGGGACCAGAGCTGTCTGTGTCTCTCTCTCTTCTATGTGAGGACACAGCAAGAAAGCAGTCATCTGTGAACCAGGAGGAGGGTTCACACCAAGAACTCAATCATATTGGCTCCCTGATATCAGACTTCCAGCTTCCAGAACTGTCCAAAATAAATGTTTGTTGTTTAAATCACCCTATGGTACTTTGTTATAGTAACTCCAACTGACTAAGATAAAAATGTCTCATGAAATACAATAAAGGGTCTTATCCTGTGACACTGTGGAACGTCATTATGATGACATGATGTGCCACGCTATTGTCATGTTGAGTAAGTAGCCTCCCATCCACTGAGGGTCTACGTTATTGAATATTGGACAAGGGTTCAAGACAAGTAACTCAGGGACTGAATTCTTCAAAGTGTGTGTGTGTGTGTGTGTTGTGTATGTGTGTGCTATTGAATATATTAATGTACAGAAGGTGAAAGATTCTCACTCCTCACTTTCCTCATCTGTCATGTGCCGTAAGGAGTTTTTCTATAGATTGGAGTTTGTGTTCACAGAGTCCTCAGAAGAATTAGCTAAGTTTCATATCTACTCTCTGTCATTAACTAAATAGAGAATCTAAAAAGTCGGAAATAGATGTTTCCTATGAGAGTGAATAAATTTGAATGAATACAGACAGCAAACAAATTTCCTGAAATGGCAGAAGTTAGGGAAATCTTAGATTAGTAAATTTTTTTACATTCTGAATGAATGCTGAATGATACGTGGAATATAATTATTGTCTACATTAGGAAGACTCCAGGAAAATTTTCTCACTAAATTAACAAGAGAAAAAAAATCTAGTACGGCAATTTAAGCAGGAAGATCCCACGATTTTCCCAAGTTGTAGTAATTACAAAAATTGTTTTTCTTCTTTTTTGGACAATAGGGTAGATATTTCACCAAACACATATGAAGCCCTTATTCTGTGTCAGACCCCGGAGATTCACAAATGAAAAGTGGCCGCTATCCTCAAGGTGTCTCTATTTTGATGAAGAAACAATGTAAAAAGATTCTCTCCCTCCTGTTTAACAAGGGAGAGCAGAGTTGGGCAAAGTGGGTACTTAGAGCCAAGAGGGATGAGGAATATGAAAGGTGCAATCTCTGTAAAACTTAAGATTAGTCCAAAGATACAAGCTCATTTTAAGTGATGGTCCCAAACCTCCCCTCACCTCCTGCAAAAGCAAGGATGTGTATAACCAGGTATTATGGCAAGGATGTGTATAGCCAGGTATGATGGCGAGGATGTGTATAACCAGGTATTATGGCAAGGATGTGTATAGCCAGGTATGATGGCAAGGGTGTGTATAACCAGGTATTATAGCAAGGATGTGTATAATCAGGTATTATGGCAAGGATGTGTATAACCAGGTATGATGGCAAGGGTGTGTATAACCAGGTATTATAGCAAGGAGTGTATAATCAGGTATTACGGCAGAGAATACTTCGCTTATTCAAAGTAGGCCAGATCGACTGGGGTGCATCTGGCAATGGTTCTCCATTTCTCTCACAGGATAAAAGCCAGAGTCCCTGCAGTGGCTTGCAAGGTCCTTTAGAATCTGGCATCAGTTCCACTCTGACCTAAACTCCTCCTAGCTCCATTCACTCTGTGCCAGCCACCCTGGCTTCCTGCTGCCAAGTCTCCCACGGACACTCCCGGGTTAGGGCCTGTGCAATCTGCTCCTTCCTGGAAGGCTCTTGCCCCAGATTATCGAAGAGGCTCCCTCCCTCGCCTGCCACAAGGCTCTGCTCAAGTACCTTTGCCATGACCCCAGACATTTTTCAATTGCACAACTATCCCCGTCCGACTCCAGAACCTCCTATGCTGCTCCGTTCACATTTCAACCTACTATATCATCTGTAATCTCTTAAAATGATTTAACTTACTATCATAATGTAAATTATGATTGTTTATTTTTGCCTCATTTCATTAGGTTGTAAGCTACACGAGGATAGCAGTTTCTGTTGAGTTTATTTGTTGGTGTACCCCAGCGCTTAGTGCAATGTCAAGCACATGATAGGACTCAGTAAATGTGTTTAATGAATGAATGCTGTAAAACCTTTTCTTCTGCAATCTGATGTTGGTTGGCAAGAAACTCATGCTCCTGCTAGGCATGTGACCAATGCCACCAGGTGTTGCTGATGTTATTTAATCACGATGCATTTAAAAGTGTAGGTCATGCAATACCCAGAGGTGCAGGACCAATGCCAAAGCTTTATCATACTGCTATGGGAAATGTGTAGTGATAACTAACATGTACTTGTTACCACAGTCAGTGAGTACAAAAGTACATTTATCATGTTTACTACAAGTATTTTTTTCTCACTGCATTAATTTATAACTGATAGGAAAGAAAAGTCAGATGTAATACACAGTATAATTCATACATACATTCAGCAGATTTTTGAATACCAAGTAGGCATCAAGCCTTGTTTTGGCATAAGGAAGAGAATGGTGAGTAATACTTATAAAGATCATGTTATCATGGCATTTACATTCTAGTGGGTTCTATGTCCTCTTTTGCTCTTGATATTGTGAAAGACATTGTCGTGCCAGTTTTCAAGGACAGGTTCTGAGATCATGCATTCAGAAAACCACATAAAAGACAATGAGTAGCAAAAACCTCAAGGGGTGTGAGTAATAAGCAAGATGGTGTTTAGTAAAAATTAAACAATGTTGTGAGCTGCTCAGGATTTCCTTCCATACCTGCTATTCACATCAGTCCAGATCTCAGAACAGGACTTCAGCCTGTAAGACAAAGGAAAGTAGAGACACCTGCTGGAGTGACAGGGTGAGGAAGCAGGAAGGAGACCGTGACAAAGACTATGGCATTTCTTCTAAGGTCACGCAGAGAAAACCATCAGAAATATGAATAGACAAGAAAGTTCTGCCTGCTAATCAAGTGTTTTAATAATTGGATATTTCTAGTCCTTTTATTATGAAATATAAAAGGGTAATAAAGAACAATTTAATATTTGGAGTATTTAATTCAAAATTATTAAGTGTTAATTGAAAATCCATCATTTTTAGCTACTAATAATTAAAGCAATTATAGGAGAGTTCAGCCTCCATTACAACATATTTTTGAGGTGAAATATCCTAAAAAGGCATTTTCCTTTTTCAAGAAATTAAGCCTCCTATATAAATTTGAAAACAAATAATCAGGCTTCAAGAATTGCTATCATTTTGGATAGACTGGATTTATTTATTTTCCAGGAGATGTAACAATTAGATAGATCTATGAGGAATGGAGGATGAGGCCCCTGAGGTCACGGTGGACGTGTTTTCTCAGTTTGCCCATGCTGTGCTAAAAAGCTGTTGTCTAAGGCAAAAGCAGCAAAAGAAAATGCATTTAAAAGGTGGGGAGGGGGGTGCTTCTGTGAATTTATGAGAAGTGCATCACAAAGACAAATATTTCAGCCATGCAATTCCATTCGGCCTTTTCAGCTGTGTGTCCATAGCAAGTCAACGGCTAAATTGAAAAATCAATTCCAATTTAAATTATTGGAATAAAGAACACCAGGAGTCAGAGATAAAATGGCTTTGTTCTCTGAGATCCTTTTTAATTGGAAAGTTATTTCTTCAGGGTATTCTAATGGTTCTGAGGGAAGATTGCAAAATAAAGTTGATCGGCTGGGGGAAGGTTAATAGCTAGTGTGCTTTCCTTGCTGCACAGCAGTCTCCTGTCTTTATGACATCCCCCATCATATCTGGAAGGACTGAAGATTCTAAATCATTTGATACATGCAAGGACTGTATTTTTTCTTAGTCTTTCAGAAATCATTCTGAGGCTGAAACCTTGGTGGAGCATTGTTGCTCTTGCAACCTTTCCAACTGGACTCACTTTTGCTTACAAATATCACATGACCCTTTTCTCTCTTCCTTCTCTTTTTCTTTCTTAAATAAAATTCTTATGGGAATGTTCACCTACCAATAAAGTAGTAATTAATGAAAATGAAAGACATGAAGAGGATGCTAGTAAGAGCTGTGCTCCTTAATGATGGAAAAGAAAGACAGAAAAAATGCTGGCTTGTATTAAACAGAGAAAAAAAGATACTAGTAGTTATAGACTTAGTAGAAGGTGGACAAAGGTACAAAGGTAGCAGAGAGGAAAAACATGGTATATATAGAAAATGCTAATAATTATTGTTATCAAAAGGTTAATACTATGATAAGAAACCAAGTCATGTTGAGACAGCATCAACCCAAAGTTTAAAAAATAAAGCTTAATTAAACATGTAATAACCTTTGCTCTGCCAGTAGAAAACTGTTTGGGGCAGCTGCAGATTAGAAACCCTGAATGAGCGTTTAATTTGAAATTAATAAAACAGCTAAGGTATGTGTTAGAAAAAGTTACTGAGGTTTGCTTAGTATATTTAATTACTGTAAAAGAGATAAATCTTGTTGCCATATAATGAACTCAGAAGTGCAGATATAGTAAATATGTACTTACATTCTTGTTATTAATGCATTAAATTTGTAAGAATATTCAAGAATTTAATTAGTGTTTAATAAGATAGCTATAGCAAATTACAGTAGTTGGACATTAAATGTAAATTAATATTTTTATTATTTAATTGATATTAACTAATTAATTACTATTTATTACATGGTAGCTAGATTTATCTTTTATAGAGTTATTAAATATCAATTAAAATGCTCTTTTAAGGGGGCACATTCAATTAAAAATAATATTCTGTAAGAATTTCACAACTCCTTTCTCCCAGGATTTGGGGTATGTAAGTGCACAAATCAAATAACCAAGGTGGTCTAGAAAGGAACCCAATTGGGCCTATGCCTGGGTATCTCAAACAATTCTAGACTCACCCCGAGAAAGAAGGGCTTATTTATGGAAAGTCATGTTTTTTTCTGCTAAAGTTATAAACTATATAGGTCTTGGAAGGACTCTCGCTCAAAATATCTCTCCACAGTCAATGCTAAGACTTTGAGGGTTTATTTCTCTGAGGAAAGCAACTATGGGTTACTAAAATAAAAATGCTACTTATTATTAGTCATTTCTTCCTAGATATGACTAGGTGTGACTATATATTCTCTTAATGAAAGAAAATAAAACATATAACTTGAGACTTTATTTTTCCATCAGAGTCTATGCTGCTCCTGTCAATTCTTGAATGTATTATGTGCTCAATAAATATAATAGAAATGCAATGGATCGAATCTCACTCATCTGGTACCAAATAATTCCTACAGCTACTTTACACTTACTGTGAAATTGAATCTGAGACAGTATAGGGTAACGGATAGTTATCCCACATTGAGAAGGCCTGCCTAGTTTTAAATTATGCATCTACATTTTTCAAGGTGCGAGACATCTTTAAAAAGTCATATCACTATTAATATGTATTACTATATTGTGCCTCAGTGTTCTCTGCAATTGCAGATGACACTGCCCATCTCTTAGGATTATCATGAGGACTAAAGGAGTTAATAAATGTAAAGCACTGTAGAACAATATCTACCACATGATAAAAGCTCAGTGCATGCTTGCTGTTATTATGATCTCTAATCTTAAAGAAATGGTCTTCACAATTTGAAGCTGGAGAAGATACATTATGTTCTAGCACACTAAAAACAATTGAAAAACAAATTAGCTTATTTTTATCTAGCTTCATCCTTTTAAATAATTAATCACAATCATTGTAAATATTTATTGTTCCCCAGAAGTCATTCTTGGCAAAGCTATAAATACTATGTGATTTTAATCTTTTTCTCATGAATCGATCTTTGAAGATCCTTTGTCATTTTTGTTACTACAGTTTTGAAGCATAATGACAATATTAAATAAAACCTATCTTATATTGATTCTTGCATCACCCTACGAGGTATCTAACGCCTCAGCTCAATAAATAGCCATTTATCATTATTTTTTTAGTCAGTCTTAGGTCTTCTGACATTCTTACCTAGGCTAAGAGAAATTAATTTTCAGCTAATATTGCCTGAAATCATTTTTAGAACTCAAGCAAGCATTCCAGTCTTTATACTTCTAACTCATTGTTTACCTCCTATCTGTGAATTTTTTTTTGTAAAATTTAACTCAAAGATTACTTTGTTAATATAATAATTTAATACTTAATATATATATTATGTATAATATATTTTATATATATATATATTTCGTACTCAATTTCTGTTGTTAATTTTCTGAAGCAATGAGTTTAAAGTCAGGAGAAACAGATTCTCACACCAACCACTTAGATATACTATTTATTTGCTTTAGCTTTCTTTTACTCTTCTGCAGAAGACTTTAAAGAGAATAATCTTTTTAAAAAAAAAAAAAAAAACTTTTCAAATCCAGCATGCTATTAAATTGTACTCAAACAACAAAATTTTTCCTTATTACTTGTGTATGGTTTAGCATTTTTATTTTGCTTTGCACTTTTAAAATGTTGGAGTTTTTCTTTTGTGTCCTTCTGAAATGAATATGTAAAAGGAACAAACTTTGTAATATAAAGCATTAAACCAAATTTAAAAAAACAATTAAGTGGACGATGCCAACTTCTTCTGTTCTATGAGTAACAGCAATGGGAATTATTAATTGACTTATGATTAAAAGAATAAAAAGTAGTAAAACAATAGATGGAAAAGACAAGTCCATGGAGGTGTGGTCTCATTTATTTGATTCCTCATCAGTCTCTGCTGATTCAACTTTGGTCTTTAGCTCTGTGGACTTAGTCTGCAAGACTAAGCTCTGTGGCAGTAAAGAACTAAAGGAGAAAAGACAGAGCATTTGACAGATGTGCAGGAAAAAGACGATTTACTCAGGAGTAAAAAGAATAAAGATGCAAAGGGGAAAAAAAGAAACATTTGATCAGAGAAGTTACTAAGGAAAAAAAAGAGAGAGAAATGGATACAGGCTACAAGAATATTTTGAATGATGGAACCTGGGTTTGAAATTGACTGAAAGACGCAAGGGAAAAAATTAAATGTTATCACTGATATTTTGAATGGATCCAGTAAGAGTTTGACAAAGAGAAGAAAATTAGAACCCAAAACGATGAGCTAATCACTTTGAGAATCACCTGAAACAATCGGCAAGGAGAAGGGTTCAGTAGAAAAGGAGAAACTGAAGTCACCTGTAAAGACCAAAATGTCTGAAAGGGGACACAATTTAGTGTCTAACTTAGCATGTTTTCTTTGACAATATGGTTTATCTCTACAGGACGGAAGGTAAACAGATGTTCCAGTTTCTGATTCCGCTAACAGAATAAATCCTCTATCACCTCTGTGGACGTAATCCTCAAATCTTCTCTCATTCTGTGCTTGCCTTTGGTAGGTACTTGTTCACCTACTTCTCTCCTTGTTCTGTCTTTTAGCTTTCAATGCATGACATTGCTGTAACTGTTTCAACCTCAAATTTCCCCAATCTTATGGGCTTCACCTCACCTCTGGTGGTTTGGTGCCGCCCAAACGATCTTCTCCATTTTATCCAACTTTTGACGTGTCTCATGCTAGCACATCTAGGAGGGGATATAAAACACTCCGGTTTTGTTGTTGTTGTTGTTGTTGTTGTTGTTGTTGGTTGGTTTGTTTAATGCCTTGATTTGCCAGCTATATTAGTTCGTTTTCACACTACTATAAAGAACTACCTGAGACTGGGTAATTTATGAAGAAAAGGGGGTTAGTTGACTCACAGTTCCACAGGCTTAAGAGGAAGCTTGACTGGGAGGCCTCAGGAAATTTACAATCATGGCAGAAGGCAAAGGGGAAGCAAGGACCTTCTTTACATGGTGGCATGAGAGAGAGAGCCAGGGAAATCCATGGTATTATTCATTCAATGCCTACCACACAGTAACATGAAATATTAATTAATCACTGAGATTAAACCTTGAGTGGGCTATCAGAGATAGATTTCAGGAGGACCCTGTAAAGAGCGCCCTTTCAAATATACATGAAAACAACCACCGGCTTGTAGCTCTGCCAGTGCTCTTTGCCTGTCACAGATTCTTGCCTCTTACCACTTCTGTATGATTAGCATGCAACATTTATTATTGGTGCCAAATTCACACGTGGTGCACACGCACTCTCCTCTAGGCCCCATTCTCAGAACACTGGCAGGAGTCTGGTTGAGGTAAAATCAGTCATTTAGGTCAGCAAAGATCATGGGTTTGTTATAGAAATGTCTTGATGTATATATGCAGTATCCACAAAAACAATACCTTTTATTTTTCCATTTGTGTTTAAATGGAGTTCCTAGTTACTTATTCTCTGTTGTTTTGAGACTGCAACAAGAGGATCAAGGAGTTCAAGAGACAGTATTAGCCAGTGTAATGTGCAGTTGAAGTATACAATTTGGAAGAATACACATCAGTTGGCTGTAGCAGCGGCTGAGTATACCACAAAACTATGGGAAAAAAAAGACCACGACACATGGATAAAATAACGGAGCTGCATCTCCAAGACTTAGTTTGCTGTGAGGTTTTATAATAGGCATATGATACCTGACTGCTGGAACAGATCTCTGTATCTGATGATGGACCAATTCAGAGCACCAGGGAAGTACGGAAATAAATTTCAGGCTAGGAAAACTGTGCACTTCATACACAATATCTTTCTAAGCATTTGGAGACATTGAAGAAGTTTATCATACCTTAAACTTTTATACCCATGACAGTCTTAAGAGATCATTCTATAAAGGACGACAATATGGAAAACTAAGAGACTAGCAGGAAGCAGAAAATGAGAAATCAGATAAGGAAACTTTAACTTAGAACCAAATTAAGTCTTAAGTATCTATTTACCTAATTTAAAAAAAAGAGTACATTTTTACCAAATTCACTCATTTTCTGATTATGCAGTCTGCCACTGTATAAAGGCACTGGACAACAGAAAGTGTAGGGGATGAAGTTCAGATATATTTCCTCACCAGGTTTTGAATCCTAGCCCAGAAGAATATATAAAGCATGGTAAAGTGTAATAGTGGTGTTTCCTTGGGTGTTCCCTCATATTCTAATTCGTAATGACCGCTGATTATAGAATGCATAATTGACCTGAAAACAGATGGGACAGAGGAAGAAAATAAATATTACTAAATTAAATATGCATGTAAATGATGAAAAAGAAAAGCTGTTTCTTTAAATTCAAGAAGTACAGAGTTATGTCACATCTATGTCAAAAGATTTATTGTGAAGCCCTAGACAGGCACAGAACTAGGATTGGAGAGATTGTCTTTCCTCTGCCTTTTAAAGAAGTTCTACAGAATGTTCCGATACACATCAAACTTCAAAATCATTGAATTACAAGAAAATTGCTGTATAAATAATAGAACAAACACAAAAATGTAACATTTACTTTTGTTTATTTTTGTTTATAAGAAAATATGCTTCCAACCCTACATTTGTGGACCACCATGCATCTTGGCAGAATGATGAATTTTGTCTGGAAACTAAATCTTCAGTCTCTAAATCAATGAATATATATAAAGTGTTTGCTTCAATTTTGAAATACTAGCTAACACCAAGGCTCATATTGACTGTAAGTGGAATAGTTACATAATAAGAAGGCTTTCTCAAATTATAAACATCTTCAGTTGTAATTAGTTACAATCATTTATATAGTAAAATCTGCAAAGGCATTTCACCTTTTAATCCTCTTTTTAAAATATGTAATGACAAATCTTTCTTTATCTAATATTCTTTCTAGGTTTATTTCTACACTTGACACTAAAGTGTAATTTTCCCATTAATATATGTGGAAATAAAATTTCTGTGCATTCATTGATAGGAGAATAAAACTCTTCATATTATATCTTCAAATGTAGTATTGAACCTTCTAAGGATACATTTGATCATGGCAGAAAGGTAGCCTAATAGGTAACATTTTGATTGATAAGACATTGTGATTCATAGTTTATACAATCTTAGATCTGCCAGTGCAACAAAAGGTCATTTTGAAATTTGATGGGGGCTAGAGCATGAAATAAGTTGGAAATAATATTGTATCATGTAAAAAGGGAAGATACTGGCACAAATCTACTAATTCATATTAAATTAAAAGTACCTTGGAAAGCATAGTAATTAACAGCTAGTTCTCAGAACTTGACATTCCACACAAATGTCACTCCCCAGGGTATTACACAGGAATTAGAGTGTCCTTTCACTGTCAGACTGATAGATAATTCTGAAGAAGTGAAGAAGAAATCTGATTCTTGGTAACATTTAGGATTCAAATAGAAATTTGTCACATTGATTTATGTTTCTGACTTAGGAAAAATAATTACAAATCTTACTCCCTTTTATATATCTGTAAGATATTATGTCTTCATAAATATTTATTTGCATTAAAATATCAAAATATAAGAGGACAGATAAAAAAATTTAGCACTCTCAGGGGGATGCGGATAGGGGTTAGGTTAAAGTGATATATTTATTCTATTTGATCATAGAATTTCACCCTCTAAGAGAAAGCGATTTCCCCATGAGTAACACCTATATTATTCTAATAAGCCGTCCATCTTTTTTCAATCTAAGACTACCACTAATTGTATAGAGAGAGAAAGAGCGTCACTCACCAGACACCCCCAATCATCACTTCAAAAATTAACATATAGAATGAAGACTGGTTCTATTACAATTAGACATTAATACGTAAATTTCTTATTATTATGATCAGTGTTTATCATTCTCAATAATACTTTTCTTGCACGTTCATACTATTAGTGAAAAACTTGACTACACAAAAACAAAGCAAAATAAAACCTCCCATCTCTGAAACAAACACACAGATAGGGAAGCCGTTGTTCTAAGACTTAATCCCCACTGAATCTACAGAACCTCAACAGGTGTTTACACTAGTCGTTGCCAAAACAAAGGCCTCCATGTCAGAATGAACTCATAATCCTTCATCCCATAATATTTTGTGCATCTGTTGCATTGACCCAACCCTTCCACATTTACCCTTCTCTCACACTATCCTATTATATCCCCTGAAGTCTTGATTTGTAGCCTTCAGACTTTTCTGCATTTTAACACACTCTCTGAACACTACTATGTCTTAGTGGGAATAAGCCTTGTTTCCTTCTAGCCTTCTTAAATGTGAACTTTCTTCTTTGCATTTAGTCTGAAAATAATATTTGTGTCATCTTTTCTATTGTTGTCCCAGGCCATTAAGTCTTCTTTATTTTAATAAAAATTTGAGCTCCACTCTGTCAGGCTTTTTCAGTTTCCACCTCCTCATTGCTGTCATCTAGGGAATATGTAACTTATATCTTGCTCATTGAAGACAACGGTGATTTTCTCTCCATCTCAGCTCTTGTCATCATTATGAAGGACTTCCAAGGCCATGGTAAACACACATGGTTGAACTGATCTCTAAGTTCCTTGCCCTTATTCTCTCTAGGCACCTTCACTTTCATTTAACTTATTTACTCCTAAGGTCAATGCTGGATTCAGTCACCATTATGATTCTTTAATACAGTCTGTATTCTTTCTAAACAACCAGTTCCTATCCTTTTCCCCACCGAATCTCTTTGTAAGTTAAGAAACCTTCAGATAGCAACTTACTCATTTTCCCTCCAATAATCAACAATAATCCACCTGCAGTTGCACTGGGTTTCTGGGCTTTTCTTATTTTTTACCCCAACTGTAATTCCTTATTTTTTTACCCAGAATGTAATAACTATTCCTCTGTCTAATAAAGGCAAGATCATTAATGTTTGTTCTGGATTCCTGAACCTGCCATCTCTTCGAGGAACTTTATTCATCTTATCCTTTCACATTTCTGTATTTTCAACATCTCATTTTTATTAATTACTCCTACCAGCCCTTATATATCATTTTGTATATCCCACATAAAGCTGTTGCTACTGCTCTACTTCTATAAAATTCAATCCATTCTTATCTATGTAGTCCATCTTCTCTTCCTCATCTCTCATTTCTTCTTCAACAGACTCTTATTTTTATTTGATTTCTCACATATCACTACAAACTCCTGTGGCTAAAGTCCCTATATACCATTATTATGCTATGTATTTGTTTGTTTATTTATTTATTTTGAGACAGAGTCTCACTATGTCTCCCAGACTGGAATACAGTGGCACAACCTCAGTTCACTGCAACCTCTGCCCCGTTGCTCAAGCAATTCTTGTGCTTCAGCCTCCCAAGTAGCTGGGACTACAGGTGTATGCCACCATGCCCTGCAAATTTTTTTATTTTTAGTAAAGAGAGAGTTTCACCATGTTGGCCAGGCTGCTTTGGAACTTCTGGCCTCAATATCTGCCAGCATCGGCCTCCCTAAGTGCTGGGATTACAAACATGAGCCGCCACGCCTGGCAATGCTAATATCTTTAGACAATATTTTTAATATCTTATTTGACCTGACCATTGACCAACATTCTATATAATTAACATTCCATTTTTCTTGAAAATATTATTGACTCCCATGGTACATTCAACTAGTTTCTTTCTAATGCACCACTTGCCCTGCCTTTACCAATCTCTTATTATTTATGTTTCTCTATGCATTGTCTTAGCATTACTCTTATTTCAATAACCTTCTAGGTGAACTCATTGCTCCTCACATTTTAATATTAACTATAGACCAATAATTCCTAATATGTTATTCCCAGACAAAAATTCCCTTTTTAACTTTGAATTCAAATATATTGTCAACTACTTGACACCTTTTTACTTTCTCATGCATCTCAATGTATCATAGATAAAAATAAATTATTGCTTTTTCCCTCGAAATTACCTACTACTCCGTATATTTTTATAGTGTCAGAAAGTAGCATTGTCATGTCTTATGGCATATGAAAAACCATTAGCTATAATCCCAGCACTTTGGGAGGCTGAGGCAGGGGGATCACGAGGTCAGGCATTTGAGACCAGCCTGCCCAACATGGTGAATCCCGTCTCTACCAAAACCACAAAAATTAGCCAGGCATGGTGGTGCATGCCTGTAATCCCAGCTACTCAAGAGGCTGAGGCAGGAGAATTGCTTGAACCTGGGAGGTGCAGGTTGCAGTGAGCCGAGATTGTGCCACTGTACTCCAGCCTGCGTGACACAGTGAGATTCCGTCTCAAAAAAAAAAGAGACAATTGAGACAATACTCTTTCTTCCCAGTTCAACTTACCAAGCCCTATGAACTTACTTTCAGTATACAGTGTATTATTCACTTTCTTTCATCCCCTTTACTATCGTTTTTAGCCAATCTGAAATTATTTATTTCTTAATTATCTTAAGAGCCTTTCAACTTTAATCCATATGTCTCTCTTGCTTCTTCTAATCCATGCATCTATTCTAATTAAACATAAATTTATATCTATGTATATACACACCATATTTATACATTTAGAAAAATAAAAATATAATTGCACCAATTTATGAATTTTCACACACTAAATGCAGTCATGTAATGAGCAATGATATCAAAAAGCAGAATGTTACCAGTGCTTGGGAAGCACCATTTGTTCTAACTTTTAGTCACTAGCATTCTTTCTGGCTTTTAACAACAGTTAATAGCTGTTAGTTAATACTTCTGTCTTACATATTACCATATTTTATATATAACTCAAAAATGGAATTTCAACACCAAAGGCTTTTGATTTCTGAAATATAAAACAGGAATATGACTTCCAGATTCTCTCTCTAGTCACACATAACTGCCTAATGAATTAGCTGTGGAACCCAGTAAGAGTGAAGAAGAAACAAAATTGAAACAAGAAAATATTTCAATATTTGAAAACCTTTCTTGGAATTAAGACTATGCTTTAAATCTCTTAGAACTTTATTTGCTTCTTGTTTTGATGTTTATTTACATTAAGATTTTAAGGCAGAAAGTAAAAATTAGTTTATTTCAGACTTACTATAGCATTAATACCAATATCATTTTAACTTAAAAAAAGGTTTCAGATTTCTTTTTTAACTACAGTGACAATTAACAAAAAGCTGTATGTAAAATAGCTCTAAAAAGGACAATTTGAATAAAAGTCACTATTGAAACATTTCGGGGTCAGTGATAAGAGGAAAATGTGGGTAAATCCTACATAGAAAACTGATATGGGCCACTATACATTTCCTGTTCATTTCCTTACATCCTTATGCATTTATGGCTATTACTCAAAGTCTTTCTTCTATTACAATGGCTTAACACACACCCTAGTGTGGGATCAACTCAATCTATGCTTAAAAACTGAAGTATAGTGTATTAGTTCATTCTCACGCTGCCATAAGGACATACCTGAGACTGGGTAATTTATGAAGAAAAAGAGGTTTAATGAACTCACAGTTCCACATGGCTGGACAGGCCTCACAATCATGGCGAAAGGTGAAGGAGCAGCAAAGGCACATCTTACATGGCAGCAGGCAAGAGAGTGTGTACAGAGGAATTGCTTTTTGTAAAACCATCAGATCTCATGAGACTTATTCACTGTCATAAGAACAGCATGGGAAAAGCCTGTCCCCATGATTCAATTACCTCCCACTGGGTCCCTACCATGACACATGGTGATTATGGGAGCTACAATTCAAGATGTGATTCGGGTTGGGAAACAGCCAAACCATATCATATAGTATAATTATCTATTTACATAATTCGGGGCCAATGAGAGATTTTAATTTATAACAAACTCATTCGTTTTATGGTAACATCACTTTATTAAGCCTTCACTAATGAAACAGTTTTGCAATTTGGCACAGCAAGAAGGCACTGGACAAAAAGGAATATCAGAGTTGAAATCCAGCTAGCACATCATTCACCAACTCAAACTCTAGGCTAAAATGTATTTACAAATTTGCCTGCTGAAAGGAGCAGCTGAAAAATTAAGTGAAATACGCAGTTTCAGTTGCTGCCTACTACAATGAAAACAGTTTGGATAATGGGTTTGCCTCAGTTAAGTGTTTTTACAGAAGTCAAAATTTCATATAGAAAAATTAGAGAAACCAAATGTTCCACAGTATATTATTTCTAGTGTTCAAAATATATTTTTAAAATTATTGAAGATTTAAATAAATGGGAAAATGTGATCCAAAGACAAAAAATAAAATGCAATAAAGAAGAAATAACTCTGAAATGACTTGGATATTGGATATTGTAGATAAAGATGTTAAATTATTATTAACAATATACCAAAACATAAAAGAAAATTTGACATAATAAATGAACTCACAGCAACCTAGTATAACGTCGGCAATACTACCAATAAACAAAACAGGAATTCTGAATGAAAAGATGTCTGAAATGAAACATTAATTAATAGGTTTAACATAATAAAGAAAATAGGAAAAGAAGGGCCAATGATTTAAAAGATAAGAGTCTTAGTTCAGGTTGCTATAACAATGTACCACACAATGGGTAGCTAATAACCAACAGAAATGTGTATTTCACTGTTCTGGAACCTGAAAGCCAGGGCACCAGTGTGGCCTCATGGTTGGGTAAGAGCTCTTTTTCAGCTTGAAGACTGCTGAACTCATATCTTCACATGGTGGAAAAAGTGAGAGAGGCTTATTTTATAAGGACACTAATCCCATAACAAGGACTCCACCCTCATGACCTAATGACACACAAA
This sequence comes from Macaca mulatta, assembly GCF_049350105.2. NCBI lineage: Eukaryota > Metazoa > Chordata > Mammalia > Primates > Cercopithecidae > Macaca > Macaca mulatta. The sequence goes on from NC_133422.1 coordinate 65,986,302, forward strand.
AGCCTGACTTTTAATACCATCTCATTGGGCATTAAGATTTCAACATATGCCCAGGTGTGATGACTCATACCTATAATCACAGCACCTTTGAGAGGCTGAGGCAAGAGGATCACTTGAGGCCAGGAGTTTGAGACCAGCCAAGTCAACATAGTGAGACTCTGTCTCTACAAAATATGTATTTTAATTAGCTGGGTGTGTTGGTGTGCACAGTAGTCCTAGCTCCTCAAGAGACTGAGGTGGGATAATCACTTAAGCCCAAGAGTTCAAGGTTACAGTAAATTATGATTGTATCACTCACTCCAGCCAGGATGACAGATAGTCTGTCTCTATTAAAAAATTTTCAATATTCAAATTTTTGGAAAACATAAACACTCAGTTCACAACAATGCAATAACAGAAATCATCTAATCTGAAATACATAGAGGAAAAGTATTTAGAAATAAACCAATGATAACCAGAAATTCTTTAAAGCAGTGATTGATAAACATATTATATAATGAGGAAAAATATATGCTAATAGCTGGTAAATTGATATGGTAAATTAAGTAAATTGAGTTGGTTTTCAAACATTTTCATAAAGAAATTTCCAGGAATAAATGGTTGCATTTATGATTTATGACAAATATTTGAGGAAAAATACCAATATTATGTATATATATTTTATTTTGCTGAGTATTTTCCCAGAAAATAAAGAACATCCCCAGCATACCTTATGAAACTACTGTAACTCTAAGGCCAAAATCTTAAAATAATATTGTAAAAAACATAGATGATTATTCCTTATAAACACCAAAGCAAAAATCCTTAACAAAATATGAAATGTAATCCGGAAAAATTAAAAAAGGATAATATTTGTTGTGAAGTAGTCCAACAATGCAATATTGTATTCACCTTTGAAATTAAATCACATAAATCATCCCATTAATAAATCAAAAAACCCATATGATTATTTTAACAGATATGGAAAAAGCATTTTGATTAAATGTGTTTGTGATATAAACTCAGCAATCTAAGATTATGAAGAAACTTCACAAATCTGATAAAGTTTGTCTATATATTCTAGGGCAAATGTCATGCTTAATTATGCAATGTTGTATGTTTTTGCCCAAAACTACTTTAAAAATTCATAATTTTTACTCTCAACTTTCATTTCAACACTATAATGAAGGATCTAGCCATTACTATCAGTCAAGAGAAGGAAGTAAAAAGCATGAAATTTAGAAAAGATGTCAAACTCTCTAACTGGAATAACATGAGTTTTTACCTAGAAAATCCTAGGAAATCTGTAAAATAATTATTAATAAAATTAGCAAATTTAGCAAAGTTTTAATACTCAAGGTAAGAAAATCTAGTTGTATTCTTATATAGTACTATCAAAATATTCAAAAAAGCACAATTTTTAAAAAGTTTATTTATATTTGTATTCAAAAACATGAAAAAATTAGAAACAAATTCAACAAAGATATGCAAGAATTCAACATTAAAATTACGATAGTTTGCTGCAAGAAATGAAAGTAAAACTAAATATATGTAAATATATACTCAGTATATGAATTAATAGGCTTTATGTTGTAAAAAATCAATTCTCCACAGACTGATATATTGATTTCATTTTATCTCAATCATAATCAGACCAGACATTTTTGGAGAAATTGACCAGCTTATTCTAAAAATTATATGGAATTCAAAATGTATACAATAGAGCAATTTTTAATGAAAAAATAAAGTTGAAATGTTATAGTACCTGTTTTGTTAGGATGCTATAGTAATCAAGACACTATAATGTGGGAATTAAAATTAATGAGTAAAGCATTGAAATGATATTGACAGACCAAAAGTAGATTCATATCTGATTACTGACAAAAAAACCAAGGTCATCCCAAAGGGCAAGAAAAGTATTTTCCAAAAGTGGATATGGAAAAATTGGAATCTAGGGAAGGAGAAGGAGGAGAAAGAAGAGGAGGAGGAGGAAAAACCTTGATTCTTATTTCACACAGGACACAAACATTGATCTGAGATGGATTCCAGGCCTGACTTTGAAAGGAAAACAATAAAATGCTTAAAGAAAATGTAAGAAAAAGGATTTTATTTTCTTGGGGCACTCTAATAATTTTTAGGAAAGAAACACAACACAATGATCATTACTGAAAATTGAAAATTCAGCTTTATCCAAATTAAAGGCTTCTAACCACAATAGTTAAAAAGTGGAAGCAACCCCAGTGTCCATCAACAGAGTTTGTTCATAAACAAAATATGATACATACACACAATGGAATATCAGCCATAAACATGTGGTGCTGATACATGCTACTGGATGAAACTTGAAAACACTTCGCTAAGTGAAAGAAGTCAGAGACAAGATGGCAACTATTTTGCATGTTACATTTATATTAAGTATCTAGAATAGGTAAGTCTTTTTTTAACCTTTAAGTTCATGGGTACATGTGCAGATTTATTATATGGGTAAGCTTGTGTCATGGGGGTTTGTTGTACAGATTATTTTGTCACCCAGGAATTAAGTTTAGTATACATTACTTATACATTACTTATTTTTCCCAATCCTTTCCCTTTCCCACCCTCCACCCTTCGATAGGCCCCCATGTCTGTCGTTCTTCTCTATATGTTCATGGGTTCTCATCATTTAGCTTATACATCTAAGTGAGAACATGCAGTATTCGGTTTTCTGTTGCTGCGTTGGTTTGCTAAGGATAATGGCCTCCAGCTCCATCCACGTTCCTGTGAAGGACATGATCTCGTTCTTTTTTATGCCTGCATAGTTAGAATAGGTAAGTCCTTAGAGATAATAAAACAGATAAGTGGTTGCCAGTGGCTGAAGAGAAACAAGAATAGGTAATAATAGCTGATTAATAGGAAAGGTATTTTGTTATTGTTGTTTTAGGCTATAGGAATTAGAAAAAAGTGGTTACCGTGCAACATTCTGAGTGTACTGAATGCCACTGGATGCAAACGAATTGTCCATTTTAAATGCATAATTGTATTATGTAAGTTTCACCCCAGTTTCTTTTTAAATGGAAAAATATTTAAAGCTCTGCACATTAAAACAACATCATTCAGAAAATCAAGACAAAATTCACAGCCTGGGAAAAAAATATTTGCAAGATAGGTATCTGACAAAGGATTCCTATCTTGGATATAGAAAGAATTTCTATACTTAGAAATAATAAGATAGATGCCATTTTTAAAAAAATCTGGCGAAAATAACTGCTTGTGCACGTCACAAAATAAAAAGCACAATAGCCAGTAATTGCATAAAATATAGCCAAATGATTAGCCATCAGCAAATTGCAAATTCTAATATCTGTGAGTTACCATAACACACCAATCAGCATGGCTAAAATTAAAAGATTGTCAACACAAATATTTGGCAAGAACATAGAGTAATGCAAAATTTCATACTTTACTGACAGGGGTAAAGAGGTACTAACATTATGTAAAATGTCTGGAAATGTTTTTTTGACAAGTAAATATATATATATATACCCTATGATCCAACAACTTCAAATCTAGGTCTCTAAGAAAAAACTAATGCAACATACATTAGAAACAAAAGACTTGACCAAGACTGTTAACAGTAACTTTATTCCTAATGCTCCAGAACTAAAAAGAGCCCTGTTGCCACTCAAGAGGAGAATGGATAATCAAATATTTGTATATGCATACAATGGAATACTATTTGCCAATAAAAATCACCAAACTTCTAATACACACAATATTTGGATGAATCTCCAAATGACTGATTATGCCAGGTAAAAGAAAGAAAAGATATCTTTGCCTAAAACAATATATACTGTAGAATTTCTCTTATATAATTTTCTAGAGAAGGAAAAGCTAATCTACAGTGAAGAAAATTCATATTAGTGGATGCTTCTGTTGAGGTGGAACTAAACATCAACTGGGAAACAGCATGAGGAAACTTTCTGCAATGATGACAAAGATTTCTAGATTTCTAGATTTCAAAACCTAGACATTGAGGTACACAGGTTTATGCATTTGTGAAAACTTTGATCTCAGGAACTCATATTGCTAGTAAGGATGTAAATTGTCACAACTACTTTAAAATCTGTGTTTTATTCCAATATTGAAGAACTATGCATACTGAGATGTCCTAATTAATTGCACTCTCAAATACATAACTGAGATAAATACATGTTACAGGTTCTAGGATACATCTATAGGAATAGTTAGAGAAACAATTGCCTGAAACTGGAAAAAACTTAAATGACTATCAACAGAGGAATAAATAACTAAATTGAGGTATATATAAAACAATGTAAAATGATCAACGAGAACTACATCCAAAAATATTTATGAATCTTACAAACATAATTTCAAAAGGGAAAACAAGAAACAAAAGTAATTAAATTGTGACTCATTTTTTACAAATTCTGAAAATAAGCAAAAATTAAACCACATTATCTATAGATATATTTTAAAATGCAAAAAGCATTTTCTAAAACAAAAACAAAAACAAATGTGGAAGTCAGCACGTGGGTGGGAGGACATAAATTAAGACAAAAATAGAGATATGGGCAAGGCTACCAAACAGTAGGTAATGTCTTAATTTTTTACCTTCCTTCGTAGTTACTTAAATTATTGCTTATGTATGTGTGTAAAATTTTAATCTATAAATCTTATTGTAAAGTGGAAAACCTTAGTAACATCTCTTATTACACACTTTTGTTACTTCTACAAATTTGTATTAACTTACTGCTTTATGGAAATTGAATGGGTACAGGTCAGCATGTTTATTTTAAAGCACAGTAAATTAAAAGCTATAAATGTCATGCACACACACACACACACATTCATTAGAACACACACATATAAAATCAATTGCTTAAAACAATGTCATAGAAACTATTAAAAATAATACTTAAATATATTAAAAAATCAAATAGTCTACTGTTCAGTGGTTTAATCTATGAGCCTTTTGCAAATGAGATGAAAGGTGGTTATAGTTGCTATTTCAGCAAATTTGTTTTCTCAAGTTATACAGTAATCACCTTGTTCAAAGTTGGCTGATAATTTTTAACATGTCTTTTTTATGTTTCTGTATGGAAGCGCCTTTAATTCAGCTGGGTTACAAAACATACATGTCAGATAAAGTATTTTAAAATGATAAATGGAAAAATCCCATGTACATTTGAGTACTTGGTATTTCTGACTCCCACACCAATGCCAACACTTCAAAGCGGGTGGGCTTGGGAGTCCTCCACTGTTGTTTTCTTCTCACAAAGAGAGGGTCTGCAAATAAAATACTTTCGTATCTACTAGTTTGGCAACTTGATTCTATTCTTGAACTGATGGCTGTTTGACATTCTATGATGAATGGTATGTGGTCAGCTATTTCAGATTTTTCCGTTACTAGAATTACATTTCTAATGTAAGGATGGGTTATTATTAGCTAAAGCTTTTATTTCCTGGGATTAGGTAAAATGAAAAAGGTTATTTCTGTTGATACACCCCATTTCACACTGCAATGCAACTATTCAACTGTAAAACGTACTTAGATTTCTATTTGAATGGTCAAGGAATGGCTGATTATGTGTTATGGCCCTTTAAAGGGCCAGTGTTACTAATAGTCAAAACAAAGTTATTCATTCAATAATTTCATGGTCTTAAGGGCTATTTAAATTTTCTTTCTCAAAATTTTTGTGCGATAGTATAGAAAGACTTTAAGACATTTAGAAAATATGTAAAATAGCAACACTATATTGCCTTTAATGTCAAATGAAGTTTTAGGCTCATATCTAGAAATAATACTTGCTTACAACAATGGCTAGATATATTTTTGTTAATCAATTAGCGACCATCTATACTTAGTAATATTTATAACATTTGCTATTATTGGGCTTCACTACCTCATATTATATAGCATGTTGCTTTTCACCGTTTGAGAAAGGATACAACTGATTTAGGGAACACCTGGAAATTTTTTCACAGGAATAAAATGTAGCACTGTAGTTTATCAGGCAGATTTTTTTTTTATGACAAGAAGAGTTACTCCTCTGTGGGTGAACAGAGTTTTGGTTCTATTGCTGCCATATTTAGCACAGATAATTGGACCTGCATAATACCAATATTATTAAGGATCATCATATGCCTACTGCTGTAAATAGTGCTTATAAGAAATGAAATGTACATTTCTGAAAAAAGAAAAAAAGCTACAATTTCTCATATTATAATAATATAGACACATAGAAATCATTACTAAATCTAGCACTTCTAAAGGAAGTAGTTACGTTATTGAATAAAATGATAGCCTTGAAAAACACTTAGACAACAGGTTAAAATGCAAAACCTAAAGGGTATAATCACCGTCGTGTAAGTAGTTACTTTGAAGGTATGCCACGTTCTTATACTTGCAATTCAAGTGCTATTTTTTAAAAGTTGGGAAAAGTACATTAATATAGTTGGTAAACATAACATCAAGAAATTATTGAACAATCTTAAATTTTCTGCCAATGACAATAAAGAAAATTATTCAATAACCATTAAAATGTTTGTATAATAAATATAAAGTAAAACTCACTTGCTGCATTACTTCTCATATTCAAAATCATTAAAAATTAAATCAGGAAATACACATTGATAAAGTTTAATATGATGATAAAATGATAATTTTTTTTAACCTCATACGAAGTAAAGTATAGGAGAAAGTGAGAAACCCAAGACTTCATACACATGTGTAACATCGATGATTCTTTCCTGGCCTGTATTTTAACGCAGACCTGCCCTCTGAAAAGGGGAGTTTGTCATCAACACAGCATAGAGAAGTCTTCTCACAGGGGCAGTAACAATTATTTTTCTCATGTGCCTATCTAGTGCACTATGTATTTTTCTACTCGTGTATACACTGGAACACATTCTAGTTTCATGTAGCTATTTTGCAGATGTGCTCTTTTAGCCCATGTAGATTGAGAAAAAAAAAAATCCCTTTTTAAGAAGTGCCCACACCCCAGTCACCTGAGTCTTTCTAAGTGATGAGGAAACTGCTTTGTTTCCTTTCTCAATGTCTCCACATGAGAATTACCACCTCAGAAATCTGTGGAAGGTTTAGATCTTAGCTAATCCATGGCAGACCAGTGAGTGCTGGTTTCCTCTTCCAAAAATATTTCCAATTTTTCCCCTCCCTCCTCTACCTTTCCTCTCTCTCTCTATCTTCTTTTTCAGTAAAAATTTTGTTGGTCCCAAATTTTAAATAATGAGCATTTTCACAATATGAATACTATGTTTCCTGTTTTTTTTAATGATATGTTAATTGAGGCTTCCATGTTACTTTGAATGAGAGGCTACATCTTTAATCCTGATCTTCTTCTTCTAATCTCTTCTTTAATTGAAACTGATCCAAAAAAAAAAAAAAAACAAAAAACCTACATAGAGGCAGAGGTGGATTGGGAAATGGAATTTCTCCTTTCTTTACATAGCGTTTACTTATTCATAGATTTGGTCAAATGGTCCACCAGTCAATAGGCATATATACTGTTTGAACCCTATTTGATAGTCCTAAGGGCTGAATGAGTTCCCACTTTCCTAAAATAACATTAAGAACACCATCTCACTTCCCTTAATAATGGCGTAAAAACAAAGCTGGGTTATTCCTTTCTATGTGCTTTTTCAGAACAGAGGTTAAGGTTTTCAGGAATGAAAAACAATTAAATGGGTGTTGAGGGTTGCAGATGGAGTGATTCTGCTTTTATGTCTGTCTTTTTTTTTCTTACTTTTTAAATGAGAAGTTGTGAATATTCATAAATGGACATACATTATGTGCCTAATGGGCCTTTATCTTGCTGACTATAACCCCAGAGACAATAGACCATTATGTAACACTTTGCCTCGAGTACTGTATGAGAGGTTGTTCCACCTATGATCACTGTCCACAATTTTATGGAATCAAAATAAAGCAATCTAATAAATTAATTATTATAAATTAAAACACAATGCAATGTTTCAAACTATGTCCAATGTTGTTTTAGCTATTTGTATTACATGTTATTCTTTTGAGGCTCATACTCTCCTCCTTACAGCTACTTTAGACATGGAAGAGCAATTTAAATGCAAAATGCCTTTTTTTTTTCAAAGAGGGTGTAAGCCTACAAATGCATCATTGTGCATGGCATGTGGATGAACATTTCATAAGAATGGATAATGAGTAACGAGGTGCATCTTTTTCTCCAATAAAATTACTTATGAAATTCTGTGGCAGGCACATTCTTCTATGATTAAATAATTCCCAACGGTTCTCCACCATTTTCTTTTTAAATTTACACTTGGGTTTTATTTGCTAATGTTTTTGCTCCAGATTTCATGAAGGTCAATATTCCTCTTATCTCTTCTACAATAATGTAAAAGGTTTCTCTTGTCACTTTTTATTATTTGCTTCGATAAATAACTAATTTGGAGGATCATGATGTCCAAATATACTTTCTCTATTTTGAGAGATGCATAAACATTGAATTTTAATATCCCTACCACAAAACAAATTTTTCATTTGAGATAACAATATTTTTAAATGCATATACACTACACCTAACACCTTGATATCTATTTATCTATAATTATACTCAAAAAGTTCATGGGGACCTTCTTCACTTTGGAGGCATAGACTGAGCATGGGTATAGCAGTGTCCACTAGGGAGAGCTGCCTTACAGCACACCATAGCTATCAGCATTACCACATTTGATAATTCTCCATCACCAGTAACAGTAATGGAGAAAACAACAGTAGCTTTTCCAAAGCAGATGAGTTTGATAATAATATCTTCCCAAATCCAATATAATTATGTGATTTTATATGTGATTCACAGGTAAATAGAACTGCATAAATCATCAATTTTACACTTTGTTACCATTTTAATATGAAATGAACCATGTTCCAAACCATTCTTACTCTCTAATTCATCACTTCTCCTTGGGTGAGTAAAAGTAGTTTTATGATAATATCTCTGATTATAAGACAAAAAAAAGTTACTACATGCACTACATTAAACATTGTAAAAAGTTGGGTTATTTAAGGAAAAAACTATACACAAAGAAGAGATAATTTACCAGGACAAAGCACTGCTTTCAAACGTTAAACAATCACTCACGGGAAAACAACTACAAAATTCAATAGTTTTAATTATGATGCAAGGTCAATAAACTTCATCACAATTTTTTAAAAGGAGACTATATATTTAAAAGTTTTTACTATTGTGTCATCCATATAATTAAGTACTTTTAATCACTGATGTTAAGGAAGAGAGAAAGTTTCTATTGGATTTTGTTTGTGTTTTGGGGTCATTTAAAGCACAGCTAATTTCACTATAAAGGGGAAAGAAATAAGAAATCATTCAGATTGACTAGCACCAAAAAAAAAAAAACTCTACCTAATATGCTTATTTATACATAGCTGTTAAAACTGTAAGTGCTTAAAAAGATACTATCACTGATTGTATAATATTAAATCTTCTAAACTACAAGTGTTTAAAAATCACACCGACTTGTGACTTGAAACTGCTTTTGCTGAATATATGTATATTGTCAACCTCAATTACACATGCCTGTTGATTTGTGTACATCATTTACTAGTTATTCTTTCCTTTTTCTTTACTTTTGTTGTATTTATTTTCTTTCCACATCATCTAACTTTGGTTCCAGACTAACAATTATTTTAGTTTGTAATTGAGTTTAAAGGAACATGTTATTAAATCAGGGAATTCCATAAATATTGTTTAAAAGTTATAAATAGGTTGTCTTTGGTATTTGTCAACATAGAGTTCTTTCAATTAAAATATTTCCTGGCTACCACAGCGTGGAAGCTGCGGAAATTGGCTCCACATCCAGCTGGCTGATTCAGTAAGAAATCAGCTGGCCTCAATTTAGATTTCTTTTCTTTTAAAGCAGTGCCAAATTGAGGATTAGTACATTGTGGAGAGGGAGGCGGGCAGCTCCACCCCTGATCGGCCATTCTTCATTCCCTAGAATGGGCTTGCCCTCCCAGCCCCAGCTGTGCACTGAATTAATCTACACAGGGAGTTTCTCTATCTACACCATTTTCAACATGCTCTTCGAGGTCCTACACCACTTCTGACAAAAGTAAAATGTGGCTCTGGTGACTCTGGACTTGGGCATTTAACTGAGGCCTTAAATACAAACATGCACACACACACATTAAACACACACACATGCATATGGGGGTGGGTGGCGGTGTGGGGGGAGGAGAAGAGAGACGGTGCTTACATTGAAAATTGTGGAGACAGTCAACAGTAAACACTGAATCTTAGAAAAAAAATGAATAAGAGAATAACAGATAATAACAGGATTTATTCAGAAAACAGATCCATCTCAGGGAATTGGTGTGATTTTACTTCTCCAGAAATTGTCCTTCCAAACTAAGGGTGTGAGAATAATTTAGTTATCAACTAGAAAAGGGTAATTGAGAAGGGACACTCACACTTTTCATGACCTAACGCAAATATTTATTATTACCCTACCAGGGACCTCTTCTTCCATTCAAATCATCCAGGCTTACGTCTAGCACACCAACATTTTCATGTTCTGCATGGTACCTTCTCATGGCTCATGGGCCAATTATGAACTAATCCTGCTTTTATACCAACAAAGAAGGTCATATATATACAATTATACTGTAGGTTCCTATAACTGTGACATTTTGTAAAAAAATGCTCAGCCCTTAGAAGTATTATTGATGATATTATCTAAGAAAATTGTTCAGGGTTATGACCTCACTCAAACTGTGATCCAGCTAACCATATTTGCTTGAATTTAGCCTTGTTTTTTATAATCATCTATCTGACCATGAAAGGAATTTGCTTGTCTGAATTTTCACAAATATCTGCAAAAGCTATTATATTTATCATGAATTTAAATATTTTTAAAACTAAAGAGAGAATACAAAAGTATTTTAGCAAACAGTATGTTTTGTTTACTTCAGCTAATTTTCCTGATAGCTTGGAGTTTACATTATATAATTTGGATAAGTGGAAAGAAAACACACATGTAAAGGAGCTCTTCATTAGCTGTGCTATGAAGCTCTACAGAGATCATACCAGCAGAATTTACATCCTGACAAAAAAACTTATCACAGCAAAGATATTAACACTGAGAAACGTGACCAATGTATTTCAGGCCCTGGTCATCTGTGCCTTTACCTAGAAATAGATTTCATACATCTCCTCAATTTATTTTTTCTAACAACCGCTGGTTCTTTAGCATGATCTAGGTCCAAGGTCAACAGCTAGTGCTCGCTACCAGCGCAGCTAAGACAGAGAGTTATTTTAACTTTCAGACTTTCCTTGTGATTTTTCACAAGTTTGTAATACTAGTCCATGAAGCTATCAAATCTTCATCTATAAAAATGTATTCTGAAGCAGTTGAAAAAAACCCGAGACTGCTCTTTAAAATATCAGGTTCTGTGTATTGACTTAAAATAAAAATTACATGGAAAAACAAAAAGTGTGATGTTGGTGATATTGTTTAGGTCATATTGTGCATTTCTGCTTATCATTTCTGGCTGAAATAGAAAACCTCTATAAAAGAATTTACTTGTAAATGTAAATGTTAACCCAGTTTATACAAAAAGCATATTTGTGTGCTCTCTCTTCAGAGGTGAATTTTAAAATCCGTATTACTTTTGTGTTTTCAGAGAAAAACTAAAACAATAGCAAGAAAAAAAACAGGAAAATAAATGTATCTATGGATCAAAAAGCAATTTAGATTGCAATTGCTTCTGTAGAAATGAAATAGTTTTCAGTGCCAGATTAACAGTAGGAAAAAGTCATGTGGATCCTTGGCCACTGTTGTGGTATGAGAATGCTATGGGATCCCATAGGAAAACAAAGGGAAGTGCTTTTAATTTTTGGCCACAGTGCCTGAAAATATACAAGGAATTAGATGGAAAACACGGTGACATCAATGGTCATAAAATTGTGACCTTCATCTTGATAGAATAAGACAAATAAAAGTTTTCCCTAGCACCTGGCATTTAAACATTAAAGGAAGTTGTAAGGACAACCTATTCTTTTACAATGGACCTAAGTGTTTTCAAATATTCATGATGTTCATGCTTTTGAAACATTAAAAGCATAGTATGCTACCTTAGGAAAAAATAAAAACCCTCAGAAGCTATTCTGAACATGTATTGTTTTTACCACATTGAATTGTGGTAAAAGCATTGAGTATGTTTTGGAGGAGTACCCTTCTTGCATAGGTTTCAGTCAAATCCAAGTGGCTTCCCCCACCAGAGAGTGGTGCTCAATAAATCATTGACATCTCTCCGTCCAGAATGGAACTTCTACATGGGATTATAAAGCAGGACACCCTGGAAATGGTTTACTCTTAACTACTACTCAGTTCCTTCTTCCGTGAACTTGGGAATCCTATAGTGGGCCCCATTTTGCCTCTTTCGAAAGCTTCCTTCCTCCTCCTCTTTTCCTTAGCTCATGCTTATAGCTTTCTCATAAATTTTTGTTTTTCTCAGTTATCCAATGTCAACTTGTACTAAAAACCAAAGAACCAGAAGTGACATGAAATGGTTAAATTTGTATGCATTGATAAAATTAGAGTGACAATTTCATTCATAGATAGAATAATGTGTTTACTATAAATTGAATGTATTCATTCTATCACAATGTAGCACTTCTTTCAGCACATTTCGAAAATAATAATTAAATAAGAAGACTAGTATGCCCGGAGTCTGTGATTCCACTTTTAATCAACACTTACTTACCAAAGTTTTCCTGACTTCCCAGACTGTCAGAAAAGGGTTTTGCTGGAGAAATCAAGAACAGGTGACTACTGAGGTGAGTTTCCTTTATCAGCACAGGAGATAGCCCTTAGAGATTTTTTTTTTTATTAGAAAGAGATTCCATTATAATTCTTTCATTATATTTGAAGCACAAAAAAATACAAAATTTTGCTGGCTTTTGCCTATGGAGAAACAAAAGCCATGAAACACAAGAATATACATGTATGCATACAAATTCACATATCATTTTTTAAACAAAATTTCCATAAGTTTAGGATTGAGTCATTGGGAAGGGTCTATAGAGCCTCTTAACTATGTACAAAGTAAACATTCACTCTTTCTTCTTTGCCGGTATACTTTTTTGTGAGAAGTGAATAGCAATGCGCTCACCTGAAAGATTTTTACGTGACACACATCATTATGTATAGGAGTGGCCATGTGATTAACTTCTTTCCTGCGTAACATCAGTAGAATTTTTAGTTGGGGTTTCCAGGATCGCTCCTCGTCAAAGAATCTGACTTAATTGGCAGAAAGCATTAGTCCATCTATTTCTTTTTTGTTTTAATCCTTCTTCTTGCCTGGGGACATGGATGTAATTGCTTGGGTTTACCAGTCGTCTTGCAACTACAGATTGAGTATGAATGCCAAGCTTCAAGAGAAAAAAGACTGAAGAATCTCAGAATATTTATGAAACTCATCCACAAGAGCCTCCATATCAGATCTAGATTATCTACTTCTGGACTTACTTTATTAAAGAAAAAATAGAGCCCTATCCTGTTTCAGCCACTATTTTTCAGATCTTGTATTTACAGTTAAATTCAGTTTCTAGGAGACAGAATTATCAATATGTTTTGTTCATTTTTAATACTTTATAATTTAATTTCTGCTTAAATATCTTTGGTAATGCTATTGTTAAAAATTTCCTTGTTTTTAGATTTGTTTTTTGTAGCAACTACTTTAGAGTTCTTGTTGAGCTGGATTTTACACGAGACACCACAGGCTCACATCCTAATAAATTTGATGTGATATAACACACGTTTTAAAATATTCCAAATCTCAGTTTCTTCTTTTGTAAATTGCAAAAAGTAATCATGATACCTACAGCAGAGTGTTCTTCTGAGAATCAAAAGTGCAAAGCACTATGTCTGACATGGTGCATACTCAACAGATGATAGTTACAACAATAATTATGGAAATGACAGGACTATCCCACCATCAGCAGGAGATGAACCCTCAGCTTTTCAGAAATGGCTGTTAAATTGTATTTGTCTATATATGCTCCATGTTCTGATCACTTGAACAGTATTTACATTTTAGACTTTTAAATGGGGATGATCAATGGCTAACTAGAAAAAAATAAATGTAAAATCAAATGATTTTGGTTTTCATAATGCTATACTCTAATCATGTGAAAGGGAACATAAATATATACCATCAAAATCATAGAGATCAAGAATTGTGTCTTTTGCAGACTTCAGTATACCTGTCTGTCCCATCTCTTAACACCATGTTTTATCCACAAAAATGAAGAATATTATAATTTTCAAATCAAGCAATAGGACATTATCATTTAGTTCTAAGAAAATATTTGTGTATTTCCATGAGTTATATACATAAATATTAATTCCTCTCAGCTATGTATTTTCTATTTCAGCTTTTTTTCTTAAATTAACTCCTAACATACCCTGACACCTACATTTCAGTGGCAAATAAAATATTTAAAAACAACTTTCAAGCCTTTTTTCAATGACATTGAATTCTTTCAGATCTTTCAATCCCTTGCTTTAATGGAACCAATGATACCTCTTTGTTTTGGATATTATGATTGTTCTCACAATTATGACCAGCATCACTTAATATGCTTTTGTGATAAGGTCTTTAGAAAACAAGACTTCCTAACTGAATTTCTGATAGCCACATGCAGAGACTATGACTTCGGCACCTTTTTCTGTGTATCTATCACTTATATAAATCAAGAATTTATTGATATTACTGGGGTGGCAAAATATTGCTAGTTGTTGGATTAGAGAACTCTGTATGTTTTATTGTATCTAGAATCTAGAACGATTTTGAGCGACCTTTCAATACACTTTTCAGACCTCTGACCTGGGTAGCCAGTAAAATCATTTTTCTTCGTCAAACTCTTGAGTTTCAAGTATTCCATTTTTCTTTTGCTCTAGGACTTTGTAAGAAAAGAGTACTACTAAGAAGTCCAATAGTAGCAGTGAAATTCCCGCTCCACTTTTTAAACAGACATCGATAACAGAAGTTAAAGAAAAAATATCACCAACAGAGGATCAAACTCTGCAGTTTGTTCACATATGAACCTTGATAAGGTGGAAGTATTCCAACAGGGTCTAAAATAAACAAAAATTGAGATTGAGATAGGAAAATAAATGAAAATTTTCCTCTGGGGCAGGCTAGGGAAAAGAAGATTTAGTGTACAATATTAGCGTGAGGTTTGTTTATTTAAATAGCTTATTATATTTGCATTTTGATGACTCTTATTTCTACACTCTGCTTTCCTAACACTTTTCTACAAATAAGAAAGTGTGTTTTTCTGCACCTCTACACTAATGATTACTCACTCAGCAAGGCTTGCACTTATTAAAGCTTTTTATTGCCACTTTGCTTAAAGAGGTGTTTGAACTCTAGCAGGTAGACAATTCCAGAGGGGAAATTCATTTCAAAGTATTCATAATGCAATGCAGAGATTAAAAACTGTTGCCATGAACTACATTTTTCTAGTCTCTGCAGATATATCAGATTTCTGCACTTTGACTTAAAAATATGAAGAAGATCTTCTCTTGGGTTCAAATATCCAACAGTCTAAGAAATTATTTCTCATTCATCATTGTGTGAATACAGAAATTAAATTGGTATTGGTATTAGTATATGACTCATTGAAGATATAACAACATAGGCTCATTATTTCTTTCTCAAGAAGAAAGCATTTTGAGAAGAATCCATGGGAGCAGTACAAATCATTTCTGTAATTTTCCAAAAAATGTTTTAAACCATCTTCGCTAATACTATTTTTCTGTGATTACTTTCTATTACTTTCTATTGAAAAGTTTGTTTTTATTTTCAACTGTTCTTGTAATGAAACTTAGAGGAATAACAGAAATAACAGTGGACAGACTCACATTTTTCTGAATGTCTTACTGTTAAAACATATTTACCCTTCCCAACCTAAATTGCCCACATGGAAACTTAGGGCAAAGACACTTAGTCTTCATAGAAATAATGAAAACTGGCCAGGCGCGGTGGCTCATGCCTGTAATCCCAGCACTTTGGGAAGCCGAGGCGGGTGGATTTCGAGGTCAGGAGTTCAAGACCATCCTGGCCAAGAGGGTGAAACCCCGTCTCTACTAAAAACATGAAAATTAGCTGGGCGTGGTGGTGGGTGCCTGTAATCCCAACTACTCAGGAGGCTGAGGCAGAGAATTGCTTGAACCCGGGAGGTAGAGTTTGCAGTGAGTTGAGATCGTGCCACTGCACTCCAGCCTGGGTAACAGAGCAAGACTCTGTCTTGAAAAAAAAAAAAAAAAAAGAAAGAAAGAAAGGAAAAAAAGAAAGGAAGGTATAATGACAACTCTAAATTTTTATTTTAAGCTAAGTCATGAGTGTTCCGCATCCTTAGAATTATCTGGGGAGTAGGAGTCTTAAGCCTCAAAATTTTTTCATGCCATGGCTTCTTTAGTTTCCAACATTCAACCAGCATTTTTCTCATGCCTATTTAAGTGATCAAATGTGCCAGCACTCTAAAATCAACTAAGCATGGTTGAAACACTGAAGGACTATAGAAAACACTAACTTGAACACAAAGTAGCAGAGTTACGTTTGTAAAAATGTGAAGAAGAAGGTAAAGCGATAGAGTTCCTAGTTTGAGAGAGGATATGAAGAAAGTCCACCAGGGGACGTGAAGAAAGTCCACATTTTCAGGATGAGCAGGGAGCAGGCAAAGAGTGTTCAGCGCAAGAATTTGCAGGAAGATAGGGTTCAAATTGCATTGTTCTTTCAGGAAGTCATGAGCTGTTCTTTTTAGTAATGAGGTAAGTCACTAGGCAACGAGAAGGCATAATGGGAAAATGAGAGCAGTTTAGGAGCAGGTTGTAAGATTTTCCATGTCACTTCTGCAAAGTTTCTGCATTTTAACTTGTTTAATTTTGTATCTTAATCAATGTACTTTATAGTTAAGACCAAGTCAGGTGGAATTATAAAACCAATTTATTATTTTAAGAGGGAGATTCTGTTTTTTTGTTTGTTTGTTTGTTTTACCTAAGCATACAATTGAATACTTTCCATTCAAATAGGCTGTCATCTGCTTCTTGCATTGTATCAAATATGGCAATTCTCCCCTGGGTTGGGAAGTTATTAATTTAGGAGATGCAAATGCCTGAAACTTTCGAAAAGCTGGAGTGATATTCAGCCTTTGGCTAATATCTCAGATCCTTACAGGATTTTAAATATCAATTTTATATAAATAGTTGTTCAAATGTATACCACACATGTAGAATTGGCTAGAAAGGACATATTAATACAACCTAACTTTCTTTTCTGAGTTGGCACACCTAATGGGTATCTAGATGCTTTGGATCTTGGAGTCAAGACCACCCATTCATAATTTCTGCTGTTTTAGTCCTTCCAGAGCCACTTAAGGAATGAGAGTTGTCTTTTGCATTACAGAGTGAAATATATTTACTGCTTTTACTTCCACTCTGCTTGCTTGTACTTCAGTCTCAGTGGATAATTTGCAGAAATCATAAAAGAAAAAAAAACTAATTTTTTTTTCTTCATCAAAGAGACATATTTTATTTCATCTCTATCCATGCCCACCTTCCCTGCGGCCTTAAATCTCACTGATCTCAGGTATCAGAATGGTGAGCCTTCAGAATTCTAGGCTTCAGGTCTTACTATATTTTCTTACACTCTTCTGAGCATTGCTCCCTGTGTCTTAGGTCTCTGGTAGCCCCTGGATGATACTAATCAGAATTCCAGTTCTCTCATGAAGCAGGAAGCATTTGCTCTACATTGCCTTCTCCAAACATTCTCAATTGTTCTGTTCCCCTGTACCTACAAGGTGCATTTCAAATGCAAACACTAACAAGGATACTTTCTTACCTCAGAAGGCACGGCTTTCAATTATTTGAATTTCATTTAGATCTTTATTCTTTTGCAGAAACATCATACGCAACATTGAATTGTTTGTACACATGTAGTCTTCTTTATAATGGAGATTATGCTTATTTAAATCTGTCTTCCCAATACTCCAGTACAATGCCAAACACATAGCAAATGCCCAAAAGATGTTTGCTGATTCAGAGAAAGGAAAGAAGGAAGAAAAAAAGTAAAGGAAGGAGAAAAAGGGAGAGTGTTCGGGGGTGAGGGCCAGGGTGGAGAGAGAGAGAGAGAGAGAGAGAGAGAGAGAGACAGTCAGAGAGAAGAAAAGCAAGTCAGGCAGGTGTTACCCTACTAAAATTTCAGTTTGTAAAGGATAGACATTCTGTTTTACCCACATGACCTCTACTCAACATATTTTTAATAGATAAAACTCGATTCAACTTAGAAACATAAAACATAGTCTATATGTGTGATAAAATATATTTTTGAATATTTTTAGAACAAAATGTAATATTGTGTATATATTCCATTCCATGGACTTCGCCTAATATTTCCTAAAGCAAAGATAACTAACCTCTATGATTTTTATAAATTCTGACAGTATTTCAATTTTAAATTATTTTCTTATTATATTCTAAAAGTTGGAAATTAAAATATCAGAAAATAAAATTTTCTCTTATAAAATGAAAAACAAAAAAACCCGAAAAATCATTGAGCATCTTTTCCCTAATTTAATTAGTAAGTGTAATTTAGATCACTTGACTTCTCATTTGAAGATGTTTCTGCAGACAGAGTTATTATTTTTGCAGAGAAAAGCTACAAAATTCAATACATGAACTGCAGTTCTTTCCACACTATTACACTGGACATGCCTGTTAGTCTCCGGAAGGCTTGTCACTCTTATAACTATTTAGAAACATTTTGTTTGAGTTTGAAGAAGATGATTGCATTTTGGTGACTTCTTTTGCCTCCTGTATCTGGCTTTTTATTCTTGAAATATATTCTTTCCAACAATGCCATCATCAAAAAGGAACATTTTCGTGATGACAGTAAGAATACGTCTGACGAAATAGCTACTGAATTCATCATATTTATAAAGACAGTAATTATAACTTTGGCATTAATTGTGGCCATTGGGGTTTTTTATTCTTGCCCTTGCCAGTAGGCCCTAAATCCAAGCTTCAATTTCTTTTGCATTAACTCTGCTCAAATATAATGATTACCGTTTAACTCAGTGGTTACATAATCCTAGTGAAATTTTAATGTGGACATCTTGCATTAACTTTCTTCCCTTTAACAACAACAAAAAAGGGAAAGGTGGCCCCTAAATAAATGAAACTCAATTTCACGGCACATTATCTCTTTCAATTCTTTCCTCACAGCTTTCATTTTCATTAAAATCACAGACAACCATAAATTAATAATTACTTCAGGTTGACTAAATGCAGGCCATACTATTTAGCTCTTGCTTTCCTACAGTGGCCCTTCTTGTTCATGATGGAAAAATGTTAATTTAGATAATGTGGCTTGCCCCTTGTCTTATAATTCTGTTTTGCAGTTTCACTGATCTATAATGGTCTGTTCTTATTAAATAGTATTAACTTTATCTTTTGTTCAATCAAGCTTTACACTTTGCTTGGAAGATAACTGTTGCAAACTCTCAGTTGAAATGTGTCACTATCTATATATCTATTATATTTCAATTCATCTCAAAATGCTTTGTGTTTTTTACTAACTTGCTTGTGATTCCATGCACTGATAAATGTGTTGTCCATTAGCTAAAAGTGTGTGTTAGAAGCACGTACATGGAGAATCAAGATATAGGAACCAAATTCTAAACCTTAATAATTATGAGAAATTCACACAAGCTATATTTTAAAAGATTTAGGTATTTTTGTCTGATTCACCTAAAGAAGCAGTGACTAAAAATTCAATCCAACTGTTTTTGTTGTTTCTCTGATATTTGAAAACTCTGATTAGCCTCAGGACAAGTTACTGTATTGTTTACTTAAAACCCTACTTCCTTAGACAATGTTTTAAGATATGCATCTATTTTTATAGAGCTTCCAGAAGGAAAGCAGTTACACAATCATAGACTAGTACACTGAGAACAATAAAATAGAAGATTTGCCAGCTAACATAGAAGTTAACAATTTAGTCTCTGGCAATATTACTTTTGAGAATGCTTTCACTTTCTTAAGTTTAGGTAAATCTAGTGGTTGCTTTGAACCAAATAGAACTCTCTCAATACTTTAGCATGCATGCTACAGTGAATAATGGTTTCATAAGTTTAATAACTTTAAATTAGACTATAGCAAAAAAAAAAAATGGTTTATATCCAAGTTTATCTCAAGCTGTTGGGAAATCAAGCAGTTTAATTAAAGATATGATAGAGAGGTCTTACCTTTCCACCAAAGTATAAAACACACATCATCCAACACAATAGTTCTCTCAAAGAAATCCATAAATATTCTCACCTTCTGTCCAGTGGAGCAAACATTCCTTGTTACAATATTTTCCCTTTTACTTTGGATTTCTACAAATCAATTCTGTTCCTATCATCCATATTGTATAGAAACCACACACTGCATGATTGGAAGATGTCATATTCCTTTCTGCTCAGTTATTAAATAATATACTGTATACAAATAAATTATTTTTGAAGAAATATATTGCCACAACGTATTTGGAGAATGAACTCATTTCAATAAGTAAATTGTGGACTCCTTCATCCAATTTATGACAGTTTTTAAAATAATACCATGGACTGACTTTCTTCACTGTGAATCCATGTAGGTAATTGCCTCCAAATTCTCTAATTTGTATTGATGTTACTAAGTGGTAGAGCAACATGACATTTTCATTATTTAATTTTCCAATGACTATTTTTCCTAACCATGATAAATCACTTAAGTCATGTTTACTAATGATTATATCCTAAAAATTTCCATGTGTATTGAAACCATAATTGCCCTGAACCCCACAATCTGAAAAGTCCCAGAGGAAGCATTTGAAATGAACTCAAACAATACAATAGTTTGGAATTGATCTGGGAATCTCATTTCCCTCTTTGTATCAAAGATTAACACTGCTTGCTATAAATATTATGATACTATTTTGCACGTATTATCACTCAATGTTTTAGTCAAAACATAACTTGCCTAATAATACAAATTAATTTTACAGGCATTGTACTTTTAACCCTTATATTCTGATATTTTTAAATATATACCAGAAGAAATGGAAGAATCTTAATGTGTTATATTTAAAACTTTTTATTCTATTTTTCAATTTAAAAGAAAAAGTGAATTAAATATATTAGAGTGTCATCACTGAAGGCCACTAGATTAAGGGCCTTAATCTAGTGTGTTGAAATATTAACAGATTTTTTTCATTTTATTCTTAAGCTAAAGATTTCTGTGCACATTTTTAATAAGCCTTTCCCACAATGTAGAAATATCACCTTCTCTAATCATTTTTATAATCTGCTTTATAGTCATATATTTTTATATTGGAATATATGATATTCTTGTAAATCTTGGAAAGAAGAGGTATGTTTTACTTAAAGGGTTTGTTTATTAATTTGTTGACATGAAATTGAATGAATAGACTTTGTTCATCCAACAGAATTTATGTCCCAGATATATCATGTATTATTTCTTGATTTTTTAAAGCTACTTCTGTTTTTGGAACCTCAAATATTTTGGGGTTTTTTTGTTTTGTTTTTGTAAAATGAAAATACACTTACTTTATAGAGTGATTTTGAAGATTAATAAAATGTTTTGAAATATTTTCAGAACGGAACTCATAAATTATAAAAGCTACTCCTTTTCTTTTGCCTTTAAAAACCAACTACTAAATATAATTTGATTTTTTTAGATAAAATAACAGTTGAAAACCAGAAAAAAACAATTATATTGCTCTTTATCTATTACTTAGAAAATAGCTTACCTTGTTACAATATGAAAGGGTTTACTGTATTTTTTTTCTTAGGATTACCATAAGAGAGAAAATGTTATGCTATAATGTAGAGTTGTAAGAAACATGACCTAATGCCTGTCAAGCTGTGGTTAATATTAATAAATTTCAAGCAGCTATATTAATGCTAATAAAGAAGTACTACAAGGGTGAATGACAAGGAAGTGATTTGGGAAAGTGTTTGATAGCCTGAGTCCAGAGAGTCAGAAGGAAGTGGTTTGTTCCTCAGATAAAAGAGATCAACTCCCCTAGGAATGTAATTGGAATCCCGATGCCTATGACTCAGCACCCAGGGAACATGACGAAGCTCCCATAGCCATAGGTATACTGCCACTAGAGGCAATAGATCATAGAAACCTAGCCATGGAGGGGCGGGTGCAGTGGCTCACGCCTGTAATCCCAGCTCTTTGGGAGGCCAAGGTGGGCGTGTCACTTGAGACCAGGAGTTCAAGACCAGCCTGGCCAACATGGCGAAACCCCATCTCTATTAATAAATACAGAAATATTAGCCGGGCATGGTGGTGTGCTGCCTGTAATCCCAGCTACTCAGGAGACTGAGGCACGAGAATCACTTGAGCCTGGGAGGTGGAGGTTTCAGTGAGTAGTGATTACACCACTGTACTCCACCCTGGGTAATGGAGTGAGACTCTATCTTAAAAAAGAAAAAGGAAAGAAAAGAAAGAAACCTAGCCATGGAGGATGACTAGAACATCAAAACTGAAAAACTTTTAGGACACTTCTAACAATAAGCTGTTATTAATTTGAGGAAGTCAAAAATTCCCTTCCAACCCCAAATCCCATGAAATAACAAAAGACATTTTAAAAGACAGTAAGCTCACAGTGGCTCTGAAAAAGTCACTCAATGCACTATCAGTAGCTTATAAATATTGAATAAATCTGAAGGTTAGAAAATATGTGGCTGCAAACATAGAGAAACAAAATAAGAATATCTGAACCCTAAAACATGTAGGATGAAATACGAAAGAAGTAGAAACATTGGAGCAGTCTCATGCTCAGAGTCAGTTAGTGGTGTCAGTGGGCTTTTGGAAGTGATAAATTGAAGAAACACATTTGGAGAAACTACATGATCCAGACAGTCCTTCTTTCCCTGATGGTCCTAAGCACCAATAAGAATGGAATAGACATTTTCTTAATCCAGTCCTGCACATCGTGCACATATACCCTAGAACTTAAAGCATAATAATAATTTTAAAAAGAGTGGAATATATAGTCACACTACAGCAGTGGTCTGGTGCTTGTGTAAAAAAGGGTGAGATCATACCCAAGGTAACCACTAATCCCAAGAGAAGAAAATTTATACATATACATTAGTGATTATTGGACAATAATAAGAATACTAAAAATTTCAGGAAAATCGGTATTCAATACAATACTCTATTGTTACTCTGTGTTTCTATATATACTTACCATTTTGTTGTAATGGCCTTCAGTTTTCAGTACAGTAACATGTTGTACAGGTTTACAGCCTAGAAGCAATAGGTTACACCACATAGCCTAGGTATGTAGTGGAGTATACCATCTAGGTTTGCGTATGTACATTTAATGATGTTTGGATAACGATGAAATCACCTAGCTATGCGTTTTTCAGAACATATCCTCATTGCTGAGCAACACATGACTGGAATTGCATGCAAAAGGACTGACAATAATGACAAGGAATCTAGAAATATAAAACCACTAGAAGAAAAATAAAAGGAAGAAAGCAATGAAAATACAAAACACTACAAGAAATATGAAGAAATAATAGTACAGCATTTGAATGATCTTTAATTTTTTTTTTTTTTTTTTTTTTTTTTTTTGCTATTATAGCAGAATACCAAAGAGTGAATAATCTAATGAGAATAGAAACATCTTTCTCACAGTTTTAGAAAATGGGAAGTTTAAAATCAAGATACTTATATATGGTGCAGGCTTTCTTGCTGTGTGCTTACATGGCAGAAGGCACAAAAAGCAAGAGAGAAAGAGAGAGAGTGGGGGAGATGAGGAAGAAAGAGAAAGAGAGAAAGAGAGAGAGAGAGAGAGAGAGAGGCCTATCCCACAAGCCCTTTCATAAGGGCATTAGTTCATTCATAATAAGGAAGCCTTCATGGCAGAAACACCTTGCAAAAGACCACACTTCACAGCACTATTGCATTATGGATTAAGTTTCCAACACATGAATTTTGGGGGACACATTCAGATAATAACAGATCCTAACAAATAAGATTTGGTTAACGCCTTTATTAAAAGGCAGAGAATGTTAAAGGCAATATTATTAAAAGAAAACTTAATGTATCCTATATATGAGAAATAAAGCTAAAGCAAAATTATACACAACATGGCAGCATTTTAATGTAAGTGATTTGATACATATATATTAAGAAATGTTTACAAATAGAAAGCAATTTTAACACTAATAGTTTCAGGCAAATTAGGATTAAGGTAAAAATTAGGGAGACTAGGTTATTTTATTTTACTGAAATTTATAGTTCAGCAATATATATTTTGAAATATAAAAAGGAAAAAAATGTGGGAAAGGAACAAGTGACAAATGCAGAATATACGTTGTGAGAGTTCGAACACACTGCCCTCTGTAATTGGTGTATGAATAAACCAACTACTATGGCAAAACTAAATAGAGATAAGAGATATTAAGATATCGAAAACATCACTAACTGTTTTGAACTAATATAATTCACTGAAAGTTTTGAATATATCAAACGGGAATACATCCACTCACAACACAGGAAATGGTCACAAAAATTGACTTTTGGGTGTAAAAGAAAACCTCAATAATTTTATTTTCTTTTTTTTCTTTTTTTTCTTTTTTTTTTTTTTTTTTTTTTTTTTGGTGAGACGGAGTTTCACTCTGTCGCCCAGGTTGGAGTTCAGTGGCGCGATCTTGATCTCGGCTCACTGCAACCTCCGCTCCTGGGTTCATGCCATTGGCATGCCTCAGCCTTCTGAGTAGCTGGGACTATAGGTCCCCGCCACCATGCCTGGCTAATTTTTTTTCTTTTTCTTTTTTGTATTTTTAGTAGAGACAGGGTTTCACCGTGTTAGCCTGGATGGTCTCGATCTCCTGACCTCGTGATCCACCCACCTCGGCCTCCCAAAGTGCTGAGATTACAGCCACTGTGCCCGGCCCTCAATAAATATTTTTAAAGTAGTATTTCATAGGTTATACATCACATAATAATACAAGAAAATTAGACATGATAAAGGATAATCTTCTCTCACCACCCCCCAATGTAGCTATATTGGCTGTATTGGTTTTTAAGGACTTATTAAATACCTAGTGGGTAATGATAAAATTAAAACTGAAATAACTAAATATTTTAAATGTATGCCACCAAGAGTGTATTCTATTAAAAATCCTGTAGGATCTAGCCAAAATACAAAATAGTACTTGTAATATGGTAAAGTATATTAATTTAAAATTAAAATAGACTTGATATAAAGAAATTCACTATACATCCAAAGCTTTAAATAATAACAAAAATAGTAAAAAAAGAATAAGATAGAAATAAAACAGACTCTAAAAAATAAATTAAAGACATAATAATAATAGTGCAGAAAATGATAAAGAAATTGATTTTAAGGATATAATGAAAACTAATTCTTTGGAGATCAATAAAATATCCAAACATTTGCAAAGAGGGGAATGTGATAAGAAACATAATAGAAAGGGTGTATAACAGAAGAGGTGAAAGTTTTAAGATTGTACACTTTCATGGTGGAAATATTGGAATATTATTATACACAGGCATATGTACAAGTGAGCCCCTCTTTAAACAAAATATTTCTAACTATTTTAATTTTATTATCAAGGGAAGTGAATAACTATTGAATACATCCCATGAACTAAGCATTACTCAAGCACTTTATATTAATAATGTAATTCAACCTTCACACACACAAAAATATGAGATAGATTAAAATTTTCTATCATTAGACAGTTGTGGTGAGTGCCCACGCCAATATACAAGCTTAAGTTGTCTGTCTCTAGAGTCCACGTTTAACCTCTATGCTATTCTGCCTTCAATTAATGAAAGTACAAATCTGCTTTTAGCTGTGTAACTTATACATGAGAATTCCATAATCTTCTTTGGGTCTGACTAAAAACAAACTTCACTATCAGAGCATAAATGAGATATTTAAAATTTACTGAATCCTACATAAAGATAATAGAAAAAGGGGTTTATGATGTAGAAAACACCACATTATTTTAGAGAAATATCCAAGTACCTTTTCTGAGTTTATTGTTCCTAGGAAGTGTCTGGTATACTGTTATGGAATCCCTCAGCCATCTCCTTGAATCCCTCTCTGTACGTAGCAATGAGCATTGTGGTTTTCTTAGCCTTCGTGTCAATACATAGATACGCCAATCTACTAATGAATGTTTTAAAGCATGACAAGGCCATCATGCCCAGGATAAAAATTTTATTTGCAGTCAGAGAAACAATTGTCTTTTAGGAGGATTCACTCTCCGTTGAAGGCTGTGTGTGTGTCTGATAATAGCACACATATCATTTTTAAAAAGTGAGGTACCATTATTTTTCTGCTTCTTGAATCCATCCTGTTTATACGTATTCATGTGTATAAAGGTTTTTTACTTTCTTTTTTGTTGACTTTGTTATTTTATTTCTGGAATCCTAATTTTAAGGTGCTTTTTTTTTTTTTTTTAAGTTTTTCCCCCTACTACCTCCCCACTTATTTCATGAGTGATTCCATTCACTTTAGGAGTTTCAGTGATAATTTGTCCACAGATGCCTCCCATATTGGCATGCCTTGGCTCTGCCTAGATCTTGGGCCAAACCCAAAAGGTCTCCATTGTCTTACTAGATAAATCCACAGAGGTACTACAGCCTTGCCTCAAACTGAACATATCCAATACTAAAAACATGACATTCTCAAGGCTGCTTATCTTGTTTTCCCTTTTTCTCTCAGGGTACTTCTGTTCATCAATTACAAAAACCCAAACTTTACTATTCAATGAATACCTTCTTCTACGCATTCTATAAAATATAGTTAACAAGTTATAAAATCCCATAGATTCTGTTCTCAGACAAATACTCTTCACATTTGTCTGCTTATTAATATCATCTTGTCTGAATTCTAATGATAGTATCCTACCTAGACTTTTCTCATCATTCTTTCTTTCCCATGTTATTCTACCTAATGCATTATGATATATCTTGATAAAGCTCCCAAGTAGCTGGGACTACAGGCGTGCACCACAATGCCCACCTAATTTTTGTATTTTTAGTAGATATGAGGTTTCACCATGTTGGTCAGGATTGTCTCGATCTCTTGACCTTGTGGTCCCAAAGTACTGGGATTACAGGCTTGAGCCACTGCGCCTGACCAACAAATCATTAACTTCTCAACTTCTGTGTTCAACTTAGAAATTTGAAGATGAGCTAGATATAATCCCCTCTTCTCCACTCTCTAACGAAGTCCTATAATAAGTCTCAAGTGCCACTGCTTCCACAGACTACCTTTGATCAAACAAGGAGCACTCTTGCCCTTTTGTCAATTCTACGTCATTTTGTTTGCAACTCTTATGGTAAGTATCCCAAAACATTGTTAGAAGCTACATAGTGCTTTTCAGGCTTCAAATTGGAATTCGAATATGGAATCTATTTTGGAGAATATTAAACTTTTCTGAGTCTGCATTTTTATTTGTATTATGGGGAAAATTTTACATACCTCACATTAATAGAAGATCTTTGAAGTTTAGAAATCAGACCCAGACATACAGTAAATTTTCAATAAATATTAATTTTCATATACAACCACTATTCATTAAATTACATTCTTAATTGTTTTTTATACTCCTACAAAATTATAACTTTCTTGAGCACAGGTATTTTCATTTTGATACGCCTATATAGCTGTCATCTTTTGTTGCGCCTCTACAGAGCCTTACACTGAGCTGAGTAGGCATTTAGTAAAACGAATTAAATTAAAACGTTTTGTTTACTAATTGCCATAATTTTAAAGTTATAAATTTAGATTATTTCTTAAACATGTGTCGGTGTTCTCACCGGAAGTTTATTGAACTTAGTTCAATCTGTGATTTTAAGTAGTATCAATGACATGAGAGGACAGGAATGCCTGACCTGTAAATTCTGAGGTTAACATTGTACATGAGAACTACTGCTCATGGAAAAATGCATGATTTTTCTTGAAAACAATTCCAGGAAATATACTGCTATATAGATTGGGTTATATCCATCCAGCATAGTATTTAATGTCTGCTATGTCCATTGCTTGTCCAAATTTAGATTATGAGTAACAGAGTCATACAAAGTTTACTAACAGGAAAAAGTAATTGTTTAGACAATGTTCCTCCTCATTGTATCAAAATGTTTCACACATAGTTACAATGTAGAGAAGGAATAAAGAAAGGTTAGCTTTAAAAGTATCCCTCAAAATGCAAAAATGCATAAGAATTTTACAATAGGACTTTAACTTACTATTTTAAAACTTTTACAAGTTGTTCACTTTGCATTATTCTATTTTTCTATTGTCTATTCTGCATGGCGGTATGCACTTGTTGTGCTAGGTAGCATAATGATATTTTAAAGAAATATCAAGAGGTTACATAAGAGTGAAGTAAGTGCAGAAATGCTGTTTGGTAAATATTTTATTAAACGGCAGAACCATTTAATTTATTTTTATCACTGCGTGTTTCTTCTATGAAGGTATAAAGTAAGTCACCTCTAGAAAACAGTATGGGAAGTCAAAATTGAGGACACATTATCGATATCAACTCAGGTTAAATTAAATTAATAAGTAATTTGAGATACAGGCAAAATGCCACCATTTTATTAATAATAAACAAATATCACAAATTAGTGTAACCTTAGTAACTGATAGCATAGTTCACACATGGTTCCTACAAAATGGGTATAAAGCAAGTTAAATGTACAGTTAGGTCTACAGTAAGTATAATCTATGTTAGATTTCCTCATTTTTTTTCCCTCTACTGCTCAAATATGTAAAATCTCCTTCTTCTCACTGAAGCCAAGAAATATACTTGGCAGGCTATCTGCTAGAAATGTAAACGAAAAGAATTGTAGCATGGTGAATAAATCATTAAAGATAAAATATTAAGAATTAGTAAGAGACTTCCATTGACAACTAAGATAAAATAAGCTCATTACAACCCATCTTTCTTAGTGATTGCAACAAACACTCTGGACAGAATACAAGAAGAAATTCCACTAGGACTCTGCAAAATAAATAATAGCAGATGTATTAGGAAAGGAAATCAAACTTGTAGGAGAAAGAAAAGGCAGTAACTTTACTTTTTTGGGGTTTTTTTCCACCTTCCTTTATCTCTTGGTTTTTAGGTAAGAGTGGACAGTAGAGGTGGACTGTAAAAATTAGAAGGAAAACTCTGCTGTTCAAGGGAGAAGTCCAGGATAAAAGAACCTCTACAGGCCAGAGAGTGGTTTGTTGGGGAAGAGGAATCTCCTTTTTTCTTTTTCTCTTCTATTTCATCATTGCCCTGAGGCAGCCCCAGTCATGACACTACCCTGCTCTCCTTACAGAGTATCTAAAAGTTCAAGAAAATGTCAACCTCTCTATCCAGAGAAATAGAAAATGGAACCCCAGTGGTCTGAAGAGTGTGGAGATTACCATTATTTTGTTTATCTTTTCCATCTTAGTTCTGTCTGGAAGTGGCCATAATATTGCAAAACTGCACAATAGCAGAAGGAGCTAAAAGTGAGAGAAACTTTAGTTTACAAAGTAAAAGACTGGGAAAAGGGAACTCGGAGAACCATAAAATGGTTGAAAAATCTGGAGAGGTGAGAGGAGAAACTATCCAAATTCTGTACCTGAGTTGACAAAACCTCTAGTCTCATCCTCACCTGTGTATTGAGAAAATAGACACCAATAAGCATGATGAAATCTTTGAGAACTGAACTGTAGTATGCAGACAAATCATTGAGTACATACACATGCACAAGGAAATTCAAACAGCATAGTATAGACTTTGAACTGAGGTCGGAAGCACTTTTCATAGATGGCAAATCAAAACTTGTGATCTCAGACTACCCATGTCAATTGGCTGCTAAAACGAATAAGAAAAAAATGTACAATAATCTCCTGAGGAATTTAACAGAATTAAATTTTACAATATGATAATGAAAATGTCCAAAATATAACCTAAAATCACTTGACATAGAAAGAAATAGGAACATCTAGCTAATTCAAGGACAAAAATAATTTTAAAATGCCAACCTCAATATTATACAGGTGTTGAAATTATCAGACAAAGACAGGCAGTTATTACCACACTTTATGGAATAAAGTCGATCACTTTTAAATGAACGCAAAGATAGAAGTTCTAAGAAGATAAATAGAAACTATGTAATTGAACTAGATGTCAAATAGAAATAAATACAAGATTCACTGCATGGGCTCAGTAACTGAGGTAGGAATGAAAACGGAAATGATCAATGAACTTAAGATATATCAGTAAAAATTTTCCAATCTGAAGAACAGGAAAAAGTAAAAAGAGTGAACAACAACAACAAAAAAAGCAGAGTGCAGTCACCCGTGAGACAATATTACAAGGTCTTGTAATTAGAGCTCTAGAAAGGAAAGCCAAAGGGGTTGGTACTGATTGAGCAAAATAGTTTAAGGGATAATGCTCTGAAAACTATCTCCCAAATTTTAACAGAGTTTGCTTCTTTTCTTCATTTAAATTGGTAAAAGCCTGTTTGTCTCCCATCGTCCATTCTTTCATTATTTCCTTAATAACGGAACCCCAGGATTTTAACTGGCCAAAATTATGACACCTTTTCTCAGCTTACGTGCACCAGTGAATGTAACTATCTGCTGGCTAATGGTGTACATAGTCATCATTTGCGTTACTTCCAGGGGATCCCCTTGAAATGGTATCTATGTCCTTCTTCTCCACCTGGAATGTAAAACCTTTCTAAAGTTATTTTTTAAAGAACACACAATAATTGTATATATTTCTTGGGTATAGCATAATATTTCAGTATATGTATACACTATTTGATGATTAAATCAGGGTAATTAGTATACCCATCACCTCAGACATTTATCATTTCTTATGTTGGGGACATTAAAAAATCTGTCTTCGGCCGGGCGCAGGGACTCACGCCTGTAATCCCAGCACTTTGGGAGGCCGAGGCGGGCAGATCACGAGGTCAGCAGATCAAGACTACCCTGGCTAACATGGTGAAACCCCGTCTCTACTAAAAATACAAAAAAACTAGCCGGGCGTGGTGGTGGGCGCCTGTAGTCCCAGCTACTCGGGAGGCTGAGGCAGGAGAATGAACCCGGCAGGCGTAGCTTGCAGTGAGCTGAGATGGTGCCACTGCACTCCAGCCTGGGCAGCAGAGTAAGATTCCGTCTCCAAAAAATATAAAAGAAAAAAAGAAATCCGTCTTCTAGTTATTTGAAAATATATAATAAATTACTGTTAACTATAGAATGTGAATCACTTAGATTTAATATTGAATGCTATTGATGTGAAGACGAAGACAATATTCTGGGTGGGGAAGAGGGCGAGTGGAAGCAGGGAGAGAAGAATCAAAAGATTGAAGAAAAGTCAGCCTCAACAACGGGGATAGCTAATGAAAGGGCTGGTACATGACAGTGAAAATTAGGTTTAAGCTATTATCACTCAGTTGTGACTTTGTTACAGGAACAGTACATTTATTCTAAGTAATCCAGGATCTTAGCTCAATTACAATCCAGGCATTCTCCTAGAATACCATCAAAAATAACCTACCCCAGAATCTATCTATCACTTGATTTTACTTTATTGTCATCATAGCACCAATCACCATCTGAATTACCTTTTTAATGTGTTTACCTGCAGATTATTTTCTCTTATATAGTAATTGGATGTTTCCAATGATATATTTATGAATTTCTTTAACTAATTTTAAGGTAGTAAAGACAAAATGAATCCTTTTATAGGTTTTCCTTCCACAAGTTAATTTATTGGCTTGCTAAAAATATCAAACACTTTAAAACAATTGAGAATATCTGAAATTAAATATTATTTGGTAATTTTACTTATTAATAACAATTCATTTTAGACATTAAAACGCAATGTCTAATTTAAACATTGAAATTTGTTCAAAATAAACACATGAACTAAAAAGTAAAAAGACACAATATTTATCACTGAAAGGAATGGGCGAAATGTTTGCATTTGCCATTTCTACGAAGCATAATGGACAACAGCTCATATTTTATTTAGTTCTCCAACAGATGGAAGAAAAGTATTGTCACTAAGTGAGAGCTAGGAGACATTCCAAATTTAACAACAGCAAATATAAACAGTTTATGCCATCTCTTTCTTGAACATTAAAAAAAATCTCGTACTTCATGAAACAGTAGGTTATTAAATGAGTATAGCCTGGTATAGAGTAGCAATTTGAAGAGTCATTTTGCATGTTAAAACTGACTGAGCTACTAGTTCTTTGTATTTTATTTTAAGATTAGTTTTTATCCATCTCATATTTCATATTGCATTTAAAATTCAATTAGGACAGTGGTTTAAACTGTTTTTGTTATTACTGCTGCTTGCTTGTTTCACTTTATAGTCTGTTTCTTCAAAGAAACAAATAGGCATTAGCTACCTGAATTATTGGCTTTACATGAGTAAATTATTTCCTAACTCAAAACTCATTTCTTTATCTACTTCTCCCAAAAGCATAGGAAAATATAAGTTCATTAGAGAAATAATATTTTACAAATAACCTCAAATTCTTCCTAGTGTACAAAATTATTTTTCCAAACTTGACTGTTTTAATTATTACCAGTAACAAAATAATAATGAATTAACTCTCTGGAGGAATATATGTGAATCCCAAGTTTCTACACTATATCGTATCCAGATTACAATTCACAATTCTGTGATCTTTGAGGAAATAAATAAGATTTTTAAAAAAATAGAGACCAATCATGGGATGACCCAGATGTTGAACTTAGCAGACAAGGATTTTTAAACAGTTGTTATAATTATACTCGAGAATGTAAAAGAATATACAAACTGTAGGTGAAAGAAAACATTTAAAAAATCTCAGCAGAGAAGCAGAAACTATATTTTGAAAATGGAAATACTTAAATGGAAACATAAATTTTTTAATTGTACAGTGGTACTGATAAGTGTCTAGGAAATGTTTACATATAATATCAGAAATAATAAATGAAAACTATTGCTGTTTCCTACCCACCTGCTGAGAAAAACATAAAATGTACCATATTCTGAGCAGGTGACTTAGATTTCAAAAGATTAGTAGCTGATGCTATTGCTTCTTCTGTTCTTTCTTCTTCTCTTTCTTGCCTTTCTTCTTCTTCTTCTTCTGTTTCTTCTCCTCCTTCTGCTCCTCGTCCGCCTCTCTCCCCTCCTCCTCCTCCTCCTCCTTCTAACATATAGTATATGTCTGAAAAAATAGAAAATACATTGATTTCTCCCACAAAAGCGTTTCCAATGTCGTGACTGAAAGGAGAAATATTGCTTTATGGGAGCAATAGTATTAAATATCTATGCATATGAATGTCATTTATTACTTTTTATTATTAGAAATTAAAGCCTTATAAAATAATTTGACAAAAGGCACAATCAAATTGTTCTGAAAACCTTAGTGCACAATTTTTTCTTTGTTTGTTTGTTTGTTTTTGAGACGGAGTCTCGCTCTGTCACCCAGGCTGGAGTACAGTGGCCGGATCTCAGCTCACTGCAAGCTCCGCCTCCCGGGTTCACACCATTCTCCTGCCTCAGCCTCCCGAGTAGCTGGGACTACAAGCGCCCGCCTCCACGCCCAGCTAATTTTTTTTTTGTATTTTTAGTAGAGACGGAGTTTCACCATGTTAGCCAGGATGGTCTCCATCTGCTGACCTTGTGATCCATCCGCCTTGGCCTCCCAAAGTGCTGGGATTACAGGCATGAGCCACTGCGCCTGGCCAAACAATTGTGATTTTATGACAAATAGCATGTTCTTATTATCATTACTATTTAATCTTTCATTTTCAAACGTCTTCGTACTGTATATCCCTAATATAGTTTCTCTCAATTTCCTACTGTTACACTCATGAAACCAAAGAAGGCAAAAACACATAACAAAGTTAACGCTGGCAGTCAATCTATTACCAAAATATATCAGAAAGTAACATTATCTACGAGGGTTTATTAAACACATTATCTAATTGTGTTTATTGCCTGGAGTCTGGGAATGAAAGAAATAAACCTTGCTGTCCTGAAAATAAGGAGAAAAAACACACTACAGAAAACAGCAGAACTACCAGTGAAATATTAATAGCTGTCTATTTGTGTTCAGAAATAATACAAAAATAGCTACTATCAATACTTCTAACATTGTGCAAAAGGTTCTAATCCATACAATAGGTAAATAAAAAGAAATCAAATATTTAAGGGTTTGAAAGCAAGACATGAAATTGCTTTTTTTCACAGATGATGTGATTGTGTAGGTAGGTAGTCAAAGGAATATATAAACTGTTAAAATCAATCAGTTCATCTAGTCATGTCACAGAATATGATGTCAATATATGTAATAGTATATATATATGTTCTGCGTCTATATAATATATGTATATGTTCTGCAACAAATTGAAAATAGTGTAAAAAGGAATACTATTTACAGTAGCTTGTAAACATTGAGCATGCATGAATAAATATAAGAAAAAGATGTTCAAGCCCTATGTATTGAAAACTGTAACTGAAATTAAAGAAGACCTAAACAAATGGAAGTTTATATTACATTGACATATTAGAAGGAAAATACTTGTTCTCTTCAATGATCTGTATATTCATTTCTATCCCCAATAAAAATCCAGTAAATGTTATAAAAATGTAATTCTAAAATTTCTTTTGAAATTCAAAATTTCAAGAAGAGTCAAAACGTTTTGTAAAAGATCAAATCATAAAATTTCACTACCTGATAAAAAGGCTTATTTTAAAGTGATAGCAATCAAGACACTTTGTTACTATACCAGAAAAAAATAAAAAAGACCAATAGAGTAGAATAAATAGTGTAGAAATAGACCATATATTTATGGTCACTTGATTTAAGACAGATGTAAAAACACAATATTTTGAAAAAAAAAATGGACTTTTAAATAAATGGATTCTGTCAATTGGATATTCACACACACACACACACACAAAAGAATCTTGACCTCATGCCACACATAAAAGTTCATCCTAGGTGGTTTGCAGATTTGAACAGAAAAGTTAATCTAATACAACATTTAGAAAAACATAGAATATCTCTATATCCTTAAATTTTAAAAAATGATTTTTAAAATTATATGCAAAATAGAGTAATTATAAAGGAACAAAGAGTTGACAGAATTAATTTCACTAATGTTAAAAATTTTGTTTAGCAAAAGACACTACTAACATAATTTAAAAATCCATCTTTACAATAGGAAAATACTTTTATTACATATATCGGATAAAGCACTTAGTATATGTAAATAAATGATATAAGTCAATAAGAAAAGAAGCCATCACTAAAGAAAGTGGACAAAAGATTAGAACACATTCCTCAGAAAGTGGTTTTCTCAATTGCTATTAAATGAATAAAAAGGTGCTTTAATTTCTTTATCATAGAGGAAATGAAAATTCAAACCAAAAATAAAATCACTGCACAACTACCAGAATAGCTGAAATGAAAAGGACTGAAAATATACCAAGTATTGGCAAGAATATGTACCAACTGTAACTTCCATGCTTTACTGGTGGGAGTTTAAATTGAAAAACCACGTTAAAAACCATTTTCTAAGATCTATGAAAGCTGAGCAAATGTGTACCTTATGACCCAGCAATTGCACTCATAGGTATAAAGCCGACAGAAATGTATCCATATGTTCAGTAAAAGAAAGATACCTAATGATCACAGCAGCACTGTTTGTAATAGCCAGAAACTGGAAACAACCCAATGTTCTTTAGCACTTAAATGGGTAAAGGGTAGTATTTTCACAAACTGAATATTATATAGCATGAAGATTGAATGAATTTGTGCTAAATATAACAGCATAAAGAGCCAGACCAAGCACACATGCTGAAAGATACCATCTATAAGGTTCAAAACAAAAGGAGGTGGCGGGGGGTGGCAAAACCAATCAGTGGTATTAAAAATCATGACAGTGGTTAACATTTTGGGGATATTGCCTAGGAAGGGTCATGAGAGGAACATCTGTTCCATTTCTTGATCCAGGTTCTGGACACATGGGTGTACTCATGATTTTTGCAAATTCAACAAGCTGAAAATTTATAGTTTGCACACTTTTCTTTATGTATGTTATACTATTATGAAAAGCTTTAAAATCTGTACAAATTTTATGACTACGTTCTCATAAAAATATTTTTAACATCATTAGTTGATAAAAAAATAAGCTTCTCATCACATGCCTTTCTCCCACATTTTAATATTCCAAACCCCAAAACTAATCAGTTAAAAAGTATAGTATGAAGAAACAATTATCTTCATGTATGTAAGTGTATGTAGGGGATCTCTGTAATGGTGATATTTTAATAAATAAACCAAATTTATCTTAGCATCTATATAGATTTCTGGGATGTGGTTACAATGACCTGTTTCCACTTATAGATATTTAATTTGTTTCCTGTTCTGCTATTTTATACAATGAATTACCTGTATGTTTAAGCATATGCTTATGTACATAGGTACAGATATTTTTGTAGAAAGATTTTCTAGATTTGGAATGGTTAATACAATAAATGAGTAATTCTACCTATTGAAACATGCTATCCGTTTCCCTATGAAACGAGCTGCACATCCTGCACATGCACCCTGGAACTTAAAAGTTGAAAAAGTAAATAAATAAAATTAAAGTTATTTGAAATAAAAAAAAAATGCCACCAAATTGCTACCCTATATGTATAAAGCATATATGTTTTATAGTATTAATTTAGATAAAATTTAATGATCCATTTTTTACTATATACAATTATCACATTAATGAGGAATACAAATTGAAACAATGCTTACCCTGTAGAAATAACCTATATATGGACACTAAAGTTAATCTACGAAAACAAAAATTTACCTCATCTAAAAATGCCAGAGCAAAAAGTTTGGGAAATCAAACTTGTAATCTGTCGTGCAGTATACAGGGTTGATTGCAAGAACTTTCCAAAGTAAACTATGGTGTTTCCTAGAAAAAAAAACTAGGAAGAATGAAATTGTAACTGACAGTTAATAAAAGTTACTGTAAGTCATTAATTTTCATCAGAGTCACTGCAACAACGGATACATTCAACACTCTTCCTTGAGATAGAAGTTCTCATGTTTTTATATAAAGAGCAAGTCTGCCAGGTTCCACAATCCTCCTCATGGATATTTTCTACTCAGAACATGTCAAAGGAATCAACCTACAGTCTGAAATATTTTGTTAAAAAGCTATGTCCAACAGACACTGTAGAGACTAACAAAACCATTATCTCTCAAGTGGAGTTACCCTGATGACAAAGAGCGTTAACCAACCAGTAAAAACCACAGAAACCAATACACATTGAGATTAATTAAGAAACGGAGTCATTGAGTTCCTGTAACAACAGAGGACTAAAGACGGAACCAAGTGGGACTGCTTTCTGAAGGAACCTCTACCCCATCTCCAGTTCTGTCACCTAAGGTGCTGTCAGAGTCTTGAGATAAAGATAATGAACAAACAGTGTTCTAATCCAGTGGTCCCCAACTTTTTTGCCACCAAAGACCAGTTTTGTGGAAGACAATTTCTCCATGGATGGGGGTGGGCGTGGAGGGGACGGTTTCAGGGTGATTCAAGCACATTACACTTATTGTGCACTTTATTTCTATATTATTACATTATAATATATAATGAAATATTTATACAGCTCACCATAATGTATGATCAGTGAGAGCCCTCAGCTTATTTTTCTGCAACTAGATGGTCCCATTTGGGAATTATGGGAGACAGTAACAGATCATCAGGCATTAGATTCTCACAGGAGTGCACAACCTAAATCCCACACTTATTCAAATGGCTGTAAATGCAGATGAAGCTTCCCTTGCTGGCCTACCACTCACCTCCTGCTGTGGGCTGAGTTCCTAACAGGCCACGGACAGGACTCCTGTTCTAAACCACCCTGTGCTTGGCTGAGGTGACTGTTTTCCTTCCTCCTACTTGTAGTCTTATGTAAAACTCCCATTTATCAAGTCTGTAAAGCAATATAGAGGATGAGTTCAGGAAATGGTATCTCAGAAATATACTGTTGGTAATTAAAGAGTTTCTAGAACAACTGAAATGTAACTATGGTGATGAGACTGTTACTCCAAGGAAGAATAATTGGAAAGAGCTTTTGACTAAAAAGCTTAACCCTGATAAATTAAACCCCCTGATGAAGATGACAACAGAAAGCTAACAACCTGTATGATATCCACAAAATGGAACCCAATGTTAGTCTTTCTCTAATACTTTCTGGAGTACAGATTATTTGGTGCATTTAGTAAAGATACCAGCTTGTGGATTCCTTAGTTTGAAGACAAATTAAACCTCTCAGTGAGGTACAAAATAGATTGAAGGTACAAGAAACTCATCAATTAATGTCATAATACCAAACTATTTTAATTGATGTAACTTTAACATATATTTTAATAAATAGATTATATATTAAAATTCTCATGATTATTCTCTAATGTTTATTTTACACACACTTTTTAAATTGATTATCTATTTTTCAAGAGATACTGTTATTTGAAATTGATTCTATGTTAATTAGAGAGATTGATAGTTTCACGATATTGAGTGTTTCCATGAATGGGATATATCTCTTAAAATCTTGATTAAAGACCCTCGGTAACATAAAATTTTTATTTATTTAGCACTTCCATAGTTCTTATTTTCTCCTAAGATGTTTTACATATATGTCTTGTTCCAGTGAGTGGAAACTCTTCTTCAATTACATTTTTTAACTGATTTTTGGCTTATATATGACTGCTTTTTTTTTTCTTTCTTTTTTTATTATTATTATACTTTAAGTTCTAGGGTACATGTGCATAACGTGCAGGTTTGTTACATATGTATACTTGTGCCATGTTGCTGTGCTGCACCCATCAACTCGTCAGCACCCATCAACTCGTCATTTACATCTGGTATAACTCCCAATGCAATCCCTCCCCCCTCCCCCCTCCCCATGATAGGCCCTGGTGTGTGATGTTCCCCTTCCCAAGTCCAAGTGATCTCATTGTTCAGTTCCCACCTATGAGTGAGAACATGCGGTATTTGGTTTTCTGTTCTTGTGATAGTTTGCTAAGAATGATGGTTTCCAGCTGCATCCATGTCTCTACAAAGGACACAAACTCATCCTTTTTTATGGCTGCATAGTATTCCATGGTGTATATGTGCCACATTTTCTTAATCCAGTCTGTCACTGATGGACGTTTGGGTTGATTTCAAGTCTTTGCTATTGTGAATAGTGCCGCAATAAACATACGTATGCATGTGTCTTTATAGCAGCATGATTTAGAATCCTTTGGGTATATACCCAGTAATGGGATGGCTGGGTCATATGGTACATCTAGTTCTAGATCCTTGAGGAATTGCCATACTGTTTTCTATAATGGTTGAACTAGTTTACAATCCCACCAACAGTGTGAAAGTGTTCCTATTTCTCCACATCCTCTCCAGCACCTGTTGTTTCCTGACTTTTTAATGATCACCATTCTAACTGGTGTGAGATGGTATCTCATTGTGGTTTTGATTTGCATTTCTCTGATGGCCAGTGATGATGAGCATTTTTTTTATGTGTCTGTTGGCTGTATGAATGTCTTCTTTTGAGAAATGTCTATTCACATCCTTTGCCCACTTTTTGATGGGGTTGTTGGTTTTTTTCTTGTAAATTTGTTTGAGTTCTAGAGAAGAATCAAATAGACGCAATAAAAAATGATAAAGGGGATATCACCACTGACCCCACAGAAATACAAACTACCATCAGAGAATACTATAAACACCTCTACGCAAATAAACTAGAAAATCTAGAAGAAATGGATAATTTCCTGGACACTTACACTCTTTCAAGACTAAACCAGGAAGAAGTTGAATCCCTGAATAGACCAATAGCAGGCTCTGAAATTGAGGCAATAATTAATAGCCTACCAACCAAAAAAAGTCCAGGACCAGATGGATTCACAGTTGAATTCTACCAGAGGTACAAGGAGGAGTTGGTACCATTCCTTCTGAAACTATTCCAATCAATAGAAAAAGAGGGAAGCCTCCCTAACTCATTTTATGAGGCCAACATCATCCTGATACCAAAGCCTGGCAGAGACACAACAAAAAAAGAGAATTTTAGACCAATATCCCTGATGAACATCGATGCAATAATCCTCAATAAAATACTGGCAAACCGGATTCAGCAGCACATCAAAAAGCTTATCCACCATGATCAAGTGGGATTCATCCCTGGGATGCAAGGCTGGTTCAACCTTCGCAAATCAATAAACATAATCCAGCATATAAACAGAACCAAAGGCAAGAACCACATGATTATCTCAATTGATGCAGAAAAGGCTTTTGACAAAATTCAACAGCCCTTCATGCTAAAAACACTCAATAAATTCTGTATTGATGGAACGTACCTCAAAATCATAAGAGCTATTTATGACAAACCCACAGCCAATATCATATTGAATGGGCAAAAACTGGAAAAATTCCCTTTGAAAACTGGCACAACACAGGGATGCCCTCTCTCACCACTCCTATTCAACATAGTGTTGGAAGTTCTGGCTAGGGCAATCAGGCAAGAGAAAGAAATCAAGGGTATTCAGTTAGGAAAAGAAGAAGTCAAATTGTCCCTGTTTGCAGATGACATGATTGTATATTTAGAAAACCCCATTGTCTCAGCCCAAAATCTCCTTAAGCTGATAAGCAACTTCAGCAAAGTCTCAGGATACAAAATTAATGTGCAAAAATCACAAGCATTCTTATACACCAGTAACAGACCAACAGAGAGCCAAATCAGGAATGAACTTCCATTCACAATTGCTTCAAAGAGAATCAAATACCTAGGAATCCAACTTCCAAGGGATGTGAAGGACATCTTCAAGGAGAACTACAAACCACTGCTCAGTGAAATAAAAGAGGACACAAACAAATGGAAGAACATACCATGCTCATGGATAGGAAGAATCAATATCGTGAAAATGACCATACTGCCCAAGGTTATTTATAGATTCAATGCCATCCCCATCAAGCTACCAATGAGTTTCTTCACAGAATTGGAAAAAACTGCTCTAAAGTTCATATGGAACCAAAAAAGAGCCCGCATCTCCAAGACAATCTTAAGTCAAAAGAACAAAGCTGGAGGCATCACGCTACCTGACTTCAAACTATACTACAAGGCTACAGTAACCAAAACAGCATGGTACTGGTACCAAAACAGAGATATAGACCAATGGAACAGAACAGAGTCCTCAGAAATAATACCACACATCTACAGCCATCTGATCTTTGACAAACCTGAGAAAAACAAGAAATGGGGAAAGGATTCCCTATTTAATAAATGGTGCTGGGATAATTGGCCAGCCATAAGTAGAAAGCTGAAACTGGATCCTTTCCTTACTCCTTATACGAAAATTAATTCAAGATGGATTAGAGACTTAAATGTTAGACCTAAAACCATAAAAACCCTAGAGGAAAACCTAGGTAGTACCATTCAGGACATAGGCATGGGCAAAGAGTTCATGTCTAAAACACCAAAAGCAACGGCAGCAAAAACCAAAATTGACAAATGGGATCTCATTAAACTAAAGAGCTTCTGCACAGCCAAAGAAACTACCATCAGAGTGAACAGGCAACCTACAGAATGGGAGAAAATTTTTGCAATCTACTCATCTGACAAAGGGCTAATATCCAGAACCTACAAAGAACTCAAACAAATATATATGACTGCTTTTTAAGTAGACACTGTGCATACTTCTTTTTGTTTGTTTTTTCAAACACTTGAATTTTGTCAGAAATATAAAATACTATTGGCGAAAGGATTTTGCCTGCTTCTTTAAAAGTGTTGTATTTCTCAATACTCTATGTGGATTAATTGCATTGGTTCATACTTCCAGAAAATGTTTGAATAATAGTGATAACAGTAGGCCTGCTTCCCAAGGTCCTGAGTTCAGTAGAATAGTTTTCAGATGATTTTTTGTCTGGCATATTTTCTGTCATGTTGGAGAGACAATCTGGATGTTTATTTTCAAGATTCACTTTTTAATCATTTGTTAATGTTTCGCTTTATTAAATGCCTTATCAGCATCCAAAGAAAGTATCATTTTATTGCCTTGACATTTTGTCATGTTGACATACCTTAGTAAATTTTCTAATTTTGAACTAGACTTCTATTTCTGATATAAATCCCATTTGTTTACATTAATGCTCTCTGCAGTCTATTCATAAATATACTTTTAAAAATTCTTTTTTGTATATGTACATCTCATTTATAAGTCTACTTTTTGTGTGTGTTACTCTAATTGCAAGCTTTGGATATAAATAAAATGCTGCATTTGTAAAAAGTGATTACAGGTTTCTTTTGTCCTTCATTCACTGTGCTCTCAAAAATTTCAAATAAGGTCAGGCATAGTGGCCCATGACTGTAAACCTAGTGCTTTGGGAGGCTTAGACAGGAGGATCACTTGAGGCCAGCAGTTTGGGACAATCTGGGAACATAGTAAGATATCTCTACACACATAGAAATTTATTTTTATTAGCCAGGCTTGTTGGCACACAACTGTAATTCCAGCTACTTGGGAGGCTGAAGCGGGAGGATTGCTTGAGCCTAGGATGTCAAGATTACAGTGAGCTATGATTGTGCCACTGCACTCCAGCTTGGGCAAAAGGGAGAGAACTAGTCTCAAAAGAAAAAGTGTCAAATAGCATGAGGATCTGTTCTTTATATTTTTTATAAAATTAATCTACAGAGATGTTTTGTTCTATTGGGATTTTTAGTTAGCTATTTTATAACTTATCCATTTGTTTTTGGTAATGAATTTGGTTTTATTTTATTTTTTCTTTTTTTAAGCTCAGTGGCAATAAATGAATTTGTTTAGTTTCTTTTTCCATCTCTTTTGGACCAAATGTAAAAATTATATTTTTCTGAGTAAGTCCTGTGTTTATAAACCTCTTTATATTATTTACTTGAACTTAAACAAGATGATCTTTCTAATCAATTAACATCTATTGTATTTATTATTTTGCATCTAAGTCAATCAACTATTAAATGCCATCTAGATTTTTTGACTATTAGTCATTTATTTTGTTTTTCTAAAAGTATAGAAGCATTATGATCTTATTCGAGAACTTAGAACTCTTATGAAAGAGAACTTCTAATCATTGGAAGGGGGCAACTAATTCAATAAACTTATATTGAAAAAACAATCTGTTAATCTGAATGCGTGGCTGATTTATTAAGAATGGTGTAATTGTTTAAGTTAGAGCCTTAGATCCTCGTCCTGTGAGAGTTTCCTTTACAGAGCAAACATAGTCAGACCTATTATGAGAGTTAGACCTTAGAAAAATGTACCAGATTCCTATCCTAGTATTTACCAACTCAGTGACCTGGGCCCACTATAGTTCATATTTTTTCACCTTTAAAAAAAGTTAAGAATGTATTATGTGCCTTGTAGTGTTTTTGTGAGGGTTAAACGATACATGTGATATGCCTTAAACAATATTGACAAAAAGTCTATGCAAAATATTTGGTTAAAAAAAAAAAAAGAACTACAAACAAGTGATTTAAAAACTGCTCTGTATTTCACATAGCTTTATTTTATATGTTTAAATTGTACCGTGCTTGAGTTGACTTTTATAGCAAAATCCTCATTTGGACTTAAAGCTTTAAATAAGACTTTAACATCTAACCTGAAATACCAAGTATAAGACAAATAATTGCATATTATATATTTATTACCACATATATTAAGTTTATCACTTTATTTTTGAAATTTGGCCTATTATTTGAGTCTGTCAATAAAATTCACTTCTTCTTTTCTAAAGACCTTGTTTAAAAACAGTAATAAATCTCTCGATTTTTCCTAGCATCTTTTCTTTTGAACAAACATTTTTATCTTTGTTCCAGTCCAGTGTTCATTAACACATCAATAAGACTGTTCGGTTTATTTTCCATCTTACTATGATTCGTGGACCACTGTTTATATATTTTTTTGTTGTTGTTGCTTTTACTAACTATTCTTCTTGCCAATTGTCCTCTGTTTAAAGTATACATATCCTCCATCTGTTGTAACATTTTGTACCAATGTCCCAGCTGTACTAACTCTATTAATTGCATAGAATTTATTGGATTTTATTACTCAGAATTAACCCTATGTGCTAGAGAAACCTGAACTATTTAGGAATAAAATTGCTCTAAATTCAATTTTTTGTACTGAGAGTTAATTTCTAAAATAAAACATTTATGCTTTCAGTTTCCTTTGGATTTTGGTATTTACATGAATCTATTCAAGTATTTTATCCAATCATGTGGCCAGAAATTAGCGTTTTTGTATGAGAAAAAAAGAAGCTAACCTTTTCTTCTCTTTGAAAACAAGGCACTGATGACTATTTTGAAATGAAGTGTATGGATTCTGAGAAAAACATGACTGAGAGTATATAGACAAGGGCTTTAGTTTACAATCTGCCTCTTGTTATATTAAATG
The DNA here is from genome assembly GCF_049350105.2 of Macaca mulatta. Classification (NCBI taxonomy): domain Eukaryota; kingdom Metazoa; phylum Chordata; class Mammalia; order Primates; family Cercopithecidae; genus Macaca; species Macaca mulatta. The sequence goes on from NC_133422.1 coordinate 66,030,885, forward strand.
GCATTGGAACTGTCATTAAACATGAGTCTTAATTTCCTACTTTGTAAATTTTTAAATTGGCATTTTAAACATCTTTTGCATGCCTTAGATAATGATAATTTAAATGAATTAACATGCATCAAAGTTCTTCCACAGTGCCTGAAACTGTTTTTTTTATTTTATTTTATTTTTATAGAATAGAGATATTAGTCTAGCTGTCATTAGATCTCTTTCTCTTGTATTCCTGTCTGATTCTGGTGTAAACTTTACATGTAATAACATGGCTATATTTATACCTTTTTCCTGTCTATACACTATTCTCATCTCCCAAATAACTTTGTTTTCCAGAGCTCCTATATACAGCCATTTCCACATTTACAATCACAATCCCTCAGAGCATAATGAATATTGAGGGTAAATCTTTGGACCTAAAGAGACAGAATATAGAATATTTCTGATACAGTTATATATAGTTAAGCTACCTCTTAACCTACTAGGAAATGATTAATCTCTTAGAACACAGAGCTTTGGTGTGGATTTGAATCTTGGGTCTACTTCTACTTATTATTTGAGCTGCAACTTGGGGGCTGGTGCTAAGTATCAATACACGACTGTAACTGTTTGGGGGTTTAAATACAAGTACAGGAATTTGCCTCATCTAACTTAAGCAAAAACTCAACAGATCTTAATTTATTGAAAGCATGCTCTGATGCTCACACAATTAACAAAAAAAGGGGGGGAGAACAGGGCTTTAAAAACGCTCACGAAAAGAAGGCCAGAAAACAGAAATCAGAGCAAGCACACTTAAGTTCTACTGTAATAAATATGGCAGCTCACCATTCCTTTTTTTGTGTGTCACTCAGTAAAGATTCAAATTCACAGGAAATAGAGTTTGATAGACTGAATCTAAATCATGTAATTGGTCACATGTGCCAGGAGAGAGTGAAGATCTGACTTCTCTACCTTTCATAGTGAGTGTGACCACTACTTCCAACCACAACTACACACAGTCAGGTATTGCCTAGAAGGGAGACAAATTTGCTAATAAAGGGAGCCAACAAGGACAGCTGACCACCACACTGGCCTAAACCTTAACCTCAGAATGCTGTTCAAGCATGCTTTTTCTAGACAAAGTTACTTAAGCATTTTCTTAAAATTATGATCAGGGAGTTAACAAACCCAATACAGTCAATGGTATAAAACACAGCAATACAGGATTATATTTCCCTACTACCATGGACAGGAAGATATGCAAACCAACTACGTAACTGCAGAAGATGGTGTTCAGTCCCTTGTGTATCATGATGGACATTCTTATTAACATTCAGCTGCAGGCAGCATAAATGATTTGAATCGCCTGTTGGGTGAAATTTTGCCTGTTCATAACTCCCTATAAGGAAACAAAATGCCTTCTGATAGTTATCCATTTAAGAACTATGACAGACCCTGTTATCTGTTTACCCAAAAGCAATTCACAGCTTACTTTGCGGTGAGATCTTACCTCTTCTTATAGAAACTGAAAGTGTTAAAATGCTTATATTTTCTGCCTTCCCCCTTTCATCTAAGGGATGGACAAATGACTCAACTATTGCCAACAAAATTTCACAGACAGCGACTTAGGTGGCTTGCTGGGAAGATTTCTAATTTAAAAAAAAAAAAAAGTGGTGCAAGGGAAAATGTATTTCCTCAAATTCTGTAATTGTAAACTGAATCCGTGCTGCTTAGATTTGCTCTGATCATTCAAATTCCTTAAGAGAGAAGAAAAGTTAATATTAGAGAGGTTAACTCAGACTTGTGGCAGCCTTTAAACCACCTCTCTCTGGAATGCTTATTAGGTGAGAAAAACCAATTCCAATGTGAAGCCATTTTAGATATGTTTTCTGTTACTTGCAACTAAAAACATGCTAACTGATACATAATCTGGAAAAGGGAAGTGGATTGGCCCAATTAAGAGATCTTAAAATAAGGAATTTGTGAGTAGCTGATATAGATTTATGAGATTAAGTATCCTAGGCTGTAGTTAGTAGACTTTGTAAGGCTTTTGAGTAAACAGTCTTCTGATATACTTTGAAGTATTAAATAGCTCTTGAATCTGTAGTATTATGAAAAATAGTAGGAAAACTAAGAATATTGGTATTTGTTGTCTATTTATTGGAACTTTTGCTAGGTCATACAAAAGAGATACACTTAGCTGGCTGGGCACGGTGGCTCACGCCTGTAATTCCAGTACTTTGGGAGGCTGAGGAGGGAGGATCACCTGAGGTCGGGAGTTTGAGACCAACCTGACCAATATGGAGAAACCCCATCTCTACTAAAATCACAAAATTAGCCGGGCGTGGTGACGGGCGCCTGTAATCCCAGCTACTCAGGAGGCTGAAGAGGGAGAATCGCTTGAGCTCAGAAGGCGGAGGTTGCCGTGAGCCGAGATCGTGCCATTGCACTCTGGCCAGGGCAACAAGAGTGAAACTCCGTCAAAAAAAAAAAAAAAAAAACAGAGAAGATACACTTAGCCTAAAGTTAGCTAGTCTAAAAGAAAGCCAAGAAAGAAAACAATAGGGATACTTTCTATCTCTGGCCTTAATTTCCACTGTGCTAGTGAGTCTGAACTTATTTAACATATTGAGATATGGGCCAATCTCAATAGGGCAATTGTGTCCTACTTACTTTCTGGCTCAAAACTGGTCCCACTGTGTTCAAAGCGATGCTGTCTTCCAACCTCTTGTCATGCTAGAAACACTCATGCCAGCCTTTTAGAAAAGATTCCTCAAAATATCTACGTATTTTAAAAGTGAATTGACAGCTGTATGTAGGTTTAAAAATGGGTTTCCTTAGGAATTTACTAAAATTTGGACCTTGAGCTCTATCCATTATAATCCAGAAGCTAGAAACATAAAACTCAAAGTATGCTTTTAATGAAATGGTAACAAGTGGATCTTTTAGCTTCTTGTACCAAACTCCAGCCTCTCTTTTTCTCACTCCAACTGATATAGCAATAAATGTAGACAATACTGTGGCAGAAACTGGAAGGCCACTCTGGAAAACATTTTCCTATCCTCACTTACCATTAGTTAGGGCTATATAATTGGGTTCTGGCTAATGGAATGTAACCAAAACTGATGTATACCCTCTAGGCCTACTCATTCAAGGTTACATATCCTCTAGTCTTTTGATCTGTCATTCACATGACTGAAATCTCAGGCTGCTGAGGTTGCAGAGGCACCACCACAAGGAGGGACTTAAGTGTCTTTGAGTCACTGATTACAAAAAAGCCACCCCCAAAAGCCTCCCAACCCAGTTTGAACTGTGTTGAAATTTGAAAAATGGACTTTTATTGTATTGAGCCACTAAAACGTGGAGTTACCTGTTACAACAGCTAACAAACATTATTTTGGTTGACATCACACTTTACAGAGGTTTTGATTAAGGGCATAATTGTTTTTTATCTGTAAATAAAATTGATTATTATCTATCCCATTTCTGGTACCACTTCATTTCCACAATGTTTGTGGGTTTCCAAATACATGTGCTTTTATTTCCACTTCTTGCTCTATTTTTTAGTTTTGCTAAATTTGATCAAATTTCTATTTTGCCTTTAGAAGATATATTATCTTCTTTTTATACCATGTCAACTCAGTTATGAAAAAGTTTTTCTTTAATTATTTAAGAATATTGCTCACACAATCTTTACGGAATGTGTGAGATGATGAGGGAACTACATGGCCATTGAGTAAACAAATATATTGTAAGCATTAGGCGTACTTTTCTGAAGTCGTTTGGTCCGTCTCTACAGGAGTTTTTCACTCACTGACATACCCCCTCGCCTGTTTCCACCTATTTCCAGAGTTCCCCTTCTTTCACCTCCATTCTCTGCTGTCCTCAAGAAATTCCTTTTAACTTCTGCAGAAGTGTTCTCTTTGCCTAGCTTTACTTCACTCAAGATGACTGATCATCTTCATCATGAAACACATTTGTTAGGATGTGTATATAAAAAAGGGTTACTTGGTTGACAAAAATTCTACAAATACTACTAAATGATACCTCTTTCTTCCTGTCATAGATGAACTGTCACATCGTCGAAGCCTTCCCTCCAACTGAAGAGATATACACTTTTTCCATATATAGGTAAGAAACCTATGGGTTATATAATTCCAAGGGGCCCAGGCCTTAGAATTTCTTACAGCTATATCACCCTTCTCCGAGGCACTCACATAGGAAATATCATGTTACCACTGTTTCCAACACACCTCATATATTCTCTCGACACTTTAATACCACTTAATTCTTGAGCTATGCTTATTAAGATCAAACTCTGTCACTGAAATTTTTTGCGAAGTGGCCAAATCTGATCCTGACTAACAGTGAAAACATATTTTGATCAAGAACAAGGTAGGGAGCATCCCAGATTACTCTTGAATTTACATAAAGTCTGTGAGCTCTATCTATTTGAAACAAAAAGAGAGACAGAGAGAGAGAGAAGGTAAATTAGAGCAGAGATGATACAATAAAATTAGATAGAATCATGATTTTTGCAGCTAAGTTTTACAAAACAAAAAGAAAGCTGAATCAAAATAAACCCGTCGGAACTTTTCTCCTGCATGTGTTAGAATACAGTGGGTAGGGGCATGTGCAAAATGTCCTGACAGAGCCATATTACAGTTCTCTATTGGATTCTTATGCAGGCTGGCATAAAGTTACCGTTAATTGCTTGAGGGCTATATAAGCCTTTTTATTGAGTTTATTGAAAAGAGTGTTTGAGAAATGCCTATCCAACTCTGGTGAGCTGAGTAGGTTAAATAAAGCTTAAACAATGCTTTTTCCATCTTAAGCATCCAAGTTACTCGGCAGTTTTGGGATCACAGTGAGACCCCAGAGAGAAGAGTCAACAAAACCAGGCCATAAAATCAGGAAGGCATTGAATGTTTGGATTCAGGATTAGACACAGAGAAAATGGAAAGAATGACTTTAAAATGCACACTCTCTGCAACAATGTAAAACCAATTTACAAATATTTTGTTGAAATTGCAGAAGGGAGACATTGTGAAATGTTTTTAGCAAGCAAAAAATTCTTTGAAGTATACTTAGTAATGTTATTTATATTTTTGTTTTGTCTAATAGCTTTATTATTTTTAAGAAATCTAATATATTTGCAAGGTTTTAACATGCTCACTTGTTATTTCTGTCTCACTATACCTGTTTCCGAAACAAATGCAGGTTTGGTGGGCCTAAATCTTACAAAATACTGAATTCTTCTTTAATCATGTGGCCAACTGCAAACATTACTAGGACCCTTCCCAAAATCTTGCTAAATTTTATTAACTTTCTGCAAATTTTGTATACAATGCATACAATGCATTCCTTATAAACTTTCATTGTATTGACCAAGAATTCTGTTACCAGAGAGTTTATAACAAATTAAATGTAATTTTGAGGCAAGCATATGACATTGTTCTATTTTAAGAAACTTATAATAAATATTTTGTGCTCTATCATTTCAGAATTCACCTTATATTTGGGTGCATATTTAACCTATATAGATCCTATTTTATATTTACCCTAGATATAACTGTATACATATCAATTCCTGGAATTACTGATTCAAAATATTTCATGCAAGTTTTCCCTTTTTCTCCAGCTCTAATGTCCTGTTTTCTTCTTATTTTGGAGTACAATATAGTATAAATATTATATAACTTGCCATTTCTCTTTTCAATATTATATTTTCTGATCTCTATGGCCAAGTTGTTACTTTGTCAATATCGACAGATAGTAAACATTTGTTTAAAAAGCAAAATCATGACCGGGCACAGTGGCTCACGCCTGTAATCTCAGCAATTTGTGAGGCCGAGTCGGTCGGATCGTGACTTCAGGAGATCGAGACCATCCTGGCTAAAGCAGTGAAACCTCGTCTCTACTAAAAATACAAAAAATTAGCCAGGCATGGTGGCGGGCGCCTGTAGTCCCAGCTATTCGGGAGGCTGAGGCAGGAAAATGGCGCGAACCCGGGAGGCGGAGCTTGCAGTCAGCCGAGATCACGCCACTTCACTCCAGCCTGAGGGACAGAGTAAGACTCTGCCTCAAAAAAAAAAAAAAAAAAAAAAAAAATAGTCACATGTACACCAATATTTTTATTATTTTAAAAGTATATGTTACGGCCGGGCGCGGTGGCTCAAGCCTATAGTCCCAGCACTTTGGGAGGCCGAGACGGGCGGATCACAAGGTCAGGAGATCGAGACCAGCCCCGTCTCTATTAAAAAAATACAAAAAAAACGAGACGGGCGAGGTGGCGGGCGCCTGTAGTCCCAGCTACTCGGGAGGCTGAGGCAGGAGAATGGCGTAGACCCGGGAGGCGGAGCTTGCAGTGAGCTGAGATCCGGCCACTGCACTCCAGCCTGGGCGATAGAGCAAGACTCCATCCCCCCCCCCCCAAAAAAAAGTATATGTTACTAAATTGTATGATGACTGTCATTTTCCCGGTATTTCTCTTTCCTTCCTTTCTTCTTATTTCATACGTACTTGCAAGTACAGAACATTTTCTTATTGATGTATAAAATGAGTCAAGAATGCTGATTTATTTTAACATGCAAAGTAGAAAACAACAGAAAGTGCAAGTAAGCATATATTCACATAAAATGGATTAATTCTTTTAAAGTCACTAAATTTTAATAATTTTACAAATCAAATTCTTTATTTAGTTTTTGTGGGTACATGGTAGGTGTATATATTTATGGGGTACATGAGATACTTTGATAGAGGCATATAATGCATAATAATCATATCAGTGTAAATGGGGTATGCTTCATCTCGAGCATTTATCCTTTTTTGGGTTACACACTGTACAATTACACTATTTTAGTTATGTAAAAATGTACAATAAATTATTATTTACTATAATCACCCTGTTGTGCTATCAAATACTAGATCTTATTCATTCTGTCTAACTATATTTTTGTATCTATTAACCATCCCCACTTCCCCCAGCTCACTGCACTTCCAGAGTCTGGTAACTATCATTCTGATCCCTATCTCTGAGTCCAATTGTTTTAATTTTTAGCTCCCACAAATAAGTGAGAACATGTGAAGTTTGTTATTCTGTGCCTGGCTTATTTCACTTAACATAATGGCATCCAGTTCCATTTATGTTGTTGCAAATGACAGATCTCACTCATTTTTATGGCTGATTAGTACTTTACTGTGTATATGTACCCTGTTTTCTTTATCCATTTATCTGTTAATGGACCCTTAGGTTGCTTCTAAATCTTGGCTATTGTGAATAATGCTGCTTTAGACATGGGAGATACCTCTTTGATATACTGATTTCCTTTTTGGGGGTATATACCTAGCAGTAGGATTCCTAGATCATATGGTAGAACCATTTGCTGTCTTTTGAGGACACTCCAAACTGTGATTCATAGTGATTGTACTAATTTACGTTCCCATCAACAGTGTACAAGTTACTCCACATCCTTGTCAGCATTCATTATTGCCTGTCTTTTAGCTAAAAGCCATTTTAGGGTGAGATGATATCTCATTGTAGTTTTAATTTGCATTTGTCTGATGGTTGATGATGTTGAGCAACTTTTCATACACCTGTTTGCCATTTGTATGTCTCCTTTTGAGAAATGTCCATACAGATCACTTGCCTATTTTTAATCACATTATTAGATTTTTTGCTATAGAGTTGTTTGAGCTTCTTAAATATTCTTGTTATTAAGGCCTTGTCAGACCCATAGTTTGCAAATATTTTCTCCTATTTTGTGGATTGTCACTTCACTTTGATGATTATTTCCTTTGCTGTACAGAAGCTTTTTAACTTGATGTGATCTAATTTGTCCATTTTTGCTTCGGTTGCCTATGATTGTGTGGTATTACTCAAAAAATTGTTGCCCAATCCAATGTCCTGGAGAGTGTCCACAATGTGTCCTTTAGTAGTTTCGTAGTTTAAGGTCTTAGATTTAAGTCTTCATTCCACCCTGATTTGATTTTTGTATATGGTTAGAGATAGGAAAGTGGTTTCATTCTTCTGTATATGGATATCCAGCTTTCCCAGCACTATTTATTGAAGAGACTATTCTTTCCCCAGTGTATGTTCTTGGCAACTTTGTCAAAAATGAGTTTGCTGTGGATGTATGGATTTGTTTCTGGTTTCTCTCTTCTGTTCCATTCATCTCTATCTGCTTCTATGCCAATATCATGCTCTTTTGATTACTATAGCTCTGTAGTATAATTCAAACTTAGGTAATTTGACTCCTGCAATTTTGTTCTTTGTGCTCAGGATAACTTTGGCTATTTTGTGTCTTTTGTGGTTCTGTATAAAATTTAGGATTTTTCTTTCTATTTCTGCAAAGAATGTCATTGGTATTTTGATAGTGATTGCATTGAATCTGTAGAGTGCTTTGGGTAGTATGGACATATTAATAGTATTTGTCCTTCCACTCCATGAACATGGAATATCTTTCTATTTTCTATGTCCTCTTCAATTTCTTTCATCATTGCTTTATAGTTTCCACTGCAGAAATCTTTTACTTCCTGGTTAAGTTAATTCCTAGGTATTTACTTTTATTTTTAGCTATTGTAAATCAGATTACTTTCTTAATTTTGTTTTTTTCAAATTGTTTGCTGTTGGCACATGGAGATGTTACTGATTTTTGTATGTTTATTTTTTATCTTGCAACTTTATTGAATTTGTTGATCGGTTCTAACAGTTTTTTGTTAGAGTTTTCAGGTTCTTGTAAATATGAGATCATATATATCATCTACAAAGAAGGATACTTTGACTTTTTCCTTACCAATTTGGATGATTTCTTTCTCTTGTCTGATTGCTCTAGCCAGGACTTCCAGTACTATGTTGAATAACAGTGGTGAAAGTGGGTATCTTTGTCTTGTTCCAGATTTTAAAGGAAGGGGTTTCCATTTCTCCCCATTCAGTATGATACTAGCTGTGGGTCTGTCATACATGATTTTTATTGTATTGAGGTATGTTCCTTCTAAATATATCACCTGTGAAATGAACAATTAGATTTCATCCTTTCAATTTGTATGCCTTTTATTTCTTTCTCTTGCTTGAATGCTGGCTAGGATTTCCAGTAATGTGCTCAATGGGAGTGGTGAAAGTGATCATCCTTGTCTTGCTCCAGTTCTTGGAGGTGGAGGGATATTTTAAACATTTCCCTATTTGATATGATATTGCCTATGGGTCTGTCATATATGGCCTTTATTAAGTTGAGGTATGTTTCTTCTATGATTAGTTTATCAAGAGTGTTTATCAAGAAAAGATGTTGAATTTTATTGAGTACTTTTTCTGCATCTATTGCAATGATCAGATAATTTTTATCCTTCATTCTGTTAATGTGAAGTGTCACATTTATTGATTTGCATCTGCTAAGGCCTATCTTGCATCCTTGGAATAAATCCCACTTGATCATTGCATAGTACCTTTTTGATGTGCTGTTGGATTAAATTAGCTAGTATTTTGTGGAGGATTTTCACATCAATATTCATCAGGGATGTTGGCCTGTGGTTTTATTTTTTTGACATGTCTTTGTCCGATTTTTGTATCAGGGTAATACTGACACTATAGAATGAGTTTGGAACTATTCTCTCCTCCTCTATTTTTCAGAATACTTTGAATAACATTGGCATTAGTTCTTCTTTAAATGTTTGGTAAAATTCATCAATGAAGCCATCAGATCCTGGGCTTTTCTTTAGTGGGAGACTTTATCATGGCTTCAATCTGGTTACTTGCTATTGGTCTGTTCAAGTTTTAGATTTCTTCGTGGTTCAATCTTGGTGGCTGCATAAGTCTAGGAATTTAACCATTTCTTCTAGGTTTTTCCAACTTATTGGCATATACTTGTTCATAGTAGCCTCTAATGAACCTTTGAATTTCTGTGGTAACAAATGTAATTTCTCCTTTTCAGGTCTGATTTTATTTGTGTCTTCTCTCTCTTTTTGGTTAGTGTGGCTAACAGTTTGTTGATTTTGTTTATTTCTGTTCTGGTCTTTATCATTAATTTTCTTCTATTAATTTTTCGTTTGGTTCGCTATTGCTTTTCTAGTTCTTTAAGATGCATCCTTGCATTGTTTCCTTGAAATTTTCCTACTCTTTTGATTGTTTCCTTGAAATTTTCCTACTCTTTTATAGGTGCACGTAGCTATAGACTTTTCTGTTAGTATAGCTTTCACTGTATCCCACAGGTTTGGTATCTTTTATTCCCATTATCATTTGTTTCAATAAATTTTTACATTTTCTTTTTAATTTCTTCACTGGCCCACTGGTTGTTCAGAGACATATTGTTTAACTTCCATGTATTTTGATTGTTTCCAAAGTTCCTTTTGTTATTGATTTCTAGTTTTAGTCCACTGTGGTCAGAGAAAATACTTGATATATTTGCAAGTTTTTGAATTTTTTAAGATATGTTTTGTGGCCTAACAAATAGTCTTCCTTGAGAATGATTCATATGTTGAGAAGAAAAATGTGTATCCTGCAGCTATTTGATGAAATGTTCTGTAAATGTCTGTAAGGTTCATTTGGTTTATGGTGCAGCTTAAGTCTGATGTTTCTTTTTTTATTTTCTGTCTGAATAATCTGTCTAATGCTGAAAGCTGAAGTCTCCAACTTTGTTGCATTGGGGTCTATCTGTCTCTTTAGCTCTAATAATATTGGCTTCATATATCTTGGTGCTCCAGTGTTGGGTGGATATATCTTTACAATTATTATATCCTTTATGCTGAATTGACACCTTTATCATTTTATAATGACCTTCTTTGTTTCTTTTCATACTTTTTGTCTTGAAATCTATTTTGTCTGATATAAGTATAGTTACTACTGCTCTTTTTTGTTTTCCATTGGTATGAAACAACTTTGTCCATTCCTTTATTTTCAAGCTATGTGTGTCTTTATAGGTGAAGTGTGTTTCTTGTAGGCAACAGATTTTGGGGTCTTTTTTTTCATAAATAAGCTAAATAGCACAGAGAAAAATAAATAAAACTCTACACTTTAACTTCATCTTCCCACTTGTTAACTTTTTGTTGTTTCTATTTATATCTTATTTTACTGTCTGAGTCTTTAAAAGTTGTCATACTTATTATTTTTTATCAGTTTATTTTCAGTCATTCTACTTAACATATGAGTCATTTATACACCACACTTACAGTTTTATAGTAATCTGGTGTTCTTTATACTTACTATTACCAGTGAGTTTTGTACATTCAGATAATTTCTTATTGCTCATTCATGTCCATTTCTTTCAGATTGAATAACTCTCTTTAGCATTTCTTTTAGGACAGGTTTGATGTTGATGAAATCCCTCAGCTTTTGTTTTTTTCTGGGAAAGTCTTTATTTCTCCTCCACGTTTGAAGAAAACGTTTTACTGAATATACTACCCTAAGGTAAAAGTTTTTGTATTTCTTCAGCACTTTAGATATATCATGCCACTCTTTCAGAGCCTGTGAGATTTCCACTGAAAAAATCTGCTGCCAGACATATTGGAGACCATTGTATGTTACTTGTTTCTTTGCTCTTGCTGCTTTTAAGGTACTTTCTTTATCCTTGACCTTTGGAAGTTTGATTATTAAATATCTTGATGCAGTCTTATTTGGGTTAAATCTGTTTGGTGTTCCACAACTTTATTGTACTTAAATATTGATATCTTTGTATGGTTCAGGATGTTCTCTATTAATATCCTTTTGAATAAACTTCTACCCTGATGTCTCTCTATTTTCTCTGTAAGGTCAAAAACTCTTAAATTTTCCTTGTTGAGGATATTTTCTAGATCTTTTGGGTTTGTTTCTTTTTTTATTCTTTTTTCTTTTGTCTCCTCTGACCATGTAATTTAAAATACATAGTCTTCAAGCTCAATATTCATTCTTCCAGTTGATTAGTTCTGTTGTGAAGACTCTAATGCATTCTTCAGTATGCCAACTGCATTTCTCACTACAGAATGTTTCCTTGACTCTTTTTAATTATTTGAATATATTTGCTAAATTTATTTAATGGGAATCTGATTTCTTTTCTTGTGTTATCTTGAATTTCATTGAGTTTCATCAAAAGAGGTGTTTTTGAATTCTCCGTCTAAAAGTTCACATATTGCTATCTCTCCAGGGTTGGTCACTGGTTCCTTATCTAGTTCATTTGGTGAGATCATATTTTCATGGATGTTTTTCATGCTTGTGGATGTTCATTTGTGTCTGTGTATTGAAGAGTTAGGTATTTATTGTAGTCTTCAAACAGTCTGGACTTGTTTGTACCCGTCCTTCTGGGGAAGGTTTTTCACGTATTCAAAAGGACTTGGGTGTTGTGGTCTAAGTTTTTGGTAACTGCAACCATATCTGCATTAGGGGGCACCCCAAGCCCAGTAATGTTCTGGCTCTTGCAGAATTGTAGAGGTATCACCTTGGTGTTCTTGGATAAGATCTGGAACAATTCTCTGGATTACCTGGAAAAGACTTGTTCTCTTCTTTTACTTTCTTCCAAACAAATGGATTCTCTCTCTCTCTCTCTCTCTCTCTATTTTTTTTCTTTTTTCCCTGAGCTGCTTGGAACTGGGAAAGGAGTGACCCAAGCACCCCTATGGCCACCACCACTGGGACTGCACTGGGTAAGATCTGAAGCCAGCAAAGCACTGAGTCTTATCCAGGGTCCGAATAGCAACTGCCTGGCCATTGCCTATGTTTGCTCAAACCTCTAGAGCTCTACAATCAGGAAGTGGCAAAGCTAGCCAGGATTGTAGCTTTCCCTTCAGGGCAGTGAGTTTCCCCTTGTCCCTAGCAGGTCCCGAGTTACTATCTGGGAACCAGAGCCTGGAGTAGAAAACCTCAGGAATCTACCTGGTGTTCTATTTTTCCATAGCTGAGCTGGCACCCAAGTCACAAGACAAAGTCCTTCCCACTCTTTCTCCCCTTTCCACAAGCAGGGGAATCTCTTCTTATGGCTACCACTGCCCTGGGCTTGTGGCAGTGCTGTCTGACTGACTACTGTGGATGTTCATTTAAGGCCCAAGGGCTCTTCAATATCTTGTGGCAGATGCTCCCTTGAGGGCAGTGGGCTCCCCTATGGTCCAGAAATGTCATCGAGGAGTCAAGGCCTGGAACTAAGGACTCCACAAGCCTACTTGGTGCTCTACCCCACTGTGGCTGAGCTGGTTCCTAAGATATGAGACAAAATCCTCCTTACTCTTCCCTGTCCTATTCTCAAATAGAAAGAATCCCTTCCCATAGCCACCACAGCTGGCAATGTGCTGGGTTACAGCTGAAGCCAGCATGTCCCTGAATCTCACCCAAGGCCCATGCTGAGTACTGTGTGGGTACCACTGCTGATTATTCAGGGCCAAAGCCTTCTTTAGTCAGCAGGTGATGATCTCTGTCAGGACTAGGTCTTTCACTTCAAGGCAGCAGGCTCCCTTCTGGCCTAGGGTGTATACACAATTGACATCCAGGAGTTAGGGCCTAGAATAGGGGCCTCAAGACTTGCCTGGTGTTTTATCCTACTGTGGCTGAGCTGGTATCCAAATTACAAGACAAAGTCTTCTTTACTCTTTCCTCTCCTCTCCTGAAGTAGAAGGAAGGTGTCTTTCCAGGAGCTGTGAGCTGTGCTGCCTGGGGTTGGAGGAGGGGTAGAAAAAGCACTTGCTGGTCTGCTAAGGCTGGTGCCTCACTGGGTGATGTGACCCCAAGCCCACAGGGTCTAAGCCCAGTGCAGCACGAGAACTTGTCCAAGAATTGAAGTCCTTGTTGCTTAGACTGCCTTTCAAGTTTATTTATGATCCCAAAGCACTTTAGCCCATAGTAGCAAGGCTTATTGGAACTCAGGCTCCAACCACTGCAATCTGCAATTTCCTTCTGGCTATGGCTGGTCTAAAAGCTACCACTGTGCCAGCTGAGTTCTGCTTCATGTTGCTTTCTGCTGCGACAGAGCAGCACTGAGTTGCAAAGCAAGGTCCCAGAGCCGCTGTGCTTTCTCTCCCACAAGGTGCACACATTCTGTTTGCACCATGTGGCTGATGCCATAGGATGAGTGAGGGGTGGTGTCTGCAATTCAAGACTGTCTTTCCTACCCTTTTCAGTGCCTCTTCCAGTAACACGAAGTTAAAACCAGGCACTGTAATTGACTCATCTGGTTTTTGGTTCTCATGAAGTTGCTTTTCTCTGTGGATAGTTGTTCAGTTTGGTTTTCCTGAGGGGAGACGATCAGTGGAGGCTTCTATCTGGCCACCTTTCTCTGCAACTTCCCCAAATAAAATTCTTAAAATTTTTACTGTGTGATTCTGTAGACATCCTCCTAGAAAATTTTAACTTCTAATTTTCACGTTTGGTTCTATGATCAATTTTGAATTTTTTGTGTATACTATAAATTAAGGGTTTAATTTTTAAATGACTATTCCATTTTTTTAGCACCATGTCATTTTAACACCATCATTTCCTTTTGCATAATCTTGGTAACTTTGTTAAAAATCCACTGGACATTTACATGTTTTTCTATTTCCATACTATTTGTCTGTTGTTTTCATACTGTGTCAGTTTAGATAATGTGTACATCTCTAGGAATTTGGCCATTTCATCAAGTTATCTAATTTGTTCTTGTACAATTGTGGATGCTGTTTTTAAAAAATACCTTTAACTTCTAAGGTAAGTAGAAATGTCATCACTTTCATTCCTGATTTTAGTTATTTTCGTTGTTTTTCTTAATCAATGTAGCTAAAGGTTTGTCAATGCTGTTTTATCTTTTAGATGACCCAGCATTTTGTTTCATTGGTTTTCTCTTCTTTTTCCCTATTCTCTCTTTTTTAATCATGCTATTTTTTAAAAATTTCCTTTCTTCTGCTACTTTTGGATTTAATTTTTCCCCTTTTTCTTCCTCTTATGGTGTAAAGTTAGGTTATTGATTTGAAAATATTCAATGTGGTGCTCAGAGTTATAAATTTTCCTCTGAACATTACTTTTTTGCATCCCAAAGTTTTAGTATGCTATGTTTTCATTTTCATTCATCTGTATGTATTTCCCATTTATCTTGTGAATTTTTCTTTGACCCGTTGGTTTTTTAAGAGTGTGTTGTTTAATTTCCATATATTGGTGAATTTTTCAGTTTTCCTTTCATTATTGATAAACTCCCTGGGTTTTTCTGCTTAGAGTTCATTGAGTTTCTTGGATGTATAGTGTCATATCTTTCATCAATTTCAGGGAGTTTTGGGCAATTTTTCTTCAAATATCCTTTCTACCTCTTTCTCTGTATCCTCTCCTTCTGCTATTCCTACAATATATATGTTATTCCTTTTGATGATTTCCCACATGCATGTTTGGCACTGTTCACCTTTCTTCATTCTTTTTTCTTTTTTTTTTTTCTGCTCTCAACTCAATAATTTCAATGGCCTTATTCTCAAGAGTTCTTTCATTCTTATTCATTGATTCTTTCTTCTACTGGCTCAAATTTTCTGTTGCACCTCTGTAGTAAAATTTTTATTTCAGTTATTATACCTTTCAGTCCCAGGATTTCTGTTTAGCTTTTCTTCATAATTTCTCTTTATTGAGATTCTAATTTTGTAAATATATTGTTTTTCTGGTCTATGGCCATACCACCCTGAAAGTGCCCGATCTCATCTGAATTAGCTTATTTTTCAATCCGCTTGTGGGTTGGCAGCCCTGATTGGTTAAAAACATCAGGCTGCAGCTAGAGCTTAAACTCCCTATGCGGTTGGTTGATGTTTCAATCCCTTAGCTTGCAGCTGTGACTCATTTTGGCTTAGGGGAAAGTCCCCTTTGATTGGTTGAAGTTTCAATCCCTTAGCTTGGAACTATGACTTATTTTTGGCTTAGGGGAAAGTCCACTTAGGGAAGTCCCTATTGACCCAGGAAGTCCAGCCAACTTAGCCACTTAGTCCCTCACTGTTCCTGAAACACTGGCATTAGCCTTAGGTTACTGAGAAGGTAAATGACAGGAGGTAATGAGGTTTTTCATAACTAGGATAGCAGTGCTTATATATCTTGATTTTCCCAGGAAGATCTTAGTTTATATTCATCATTCCAGCATATAAATAGTGTCTCTTTTCAAATGTTAAAGTATTGCAGTTTACGTAGATAATGGCCCTAGCTGTGATTCTGTGGACATCACACCATACTACATTGACCTTTCAGAAAGGGAGTGGTTAAGCCAGACAAAAAAAGAAGGCATCTTTGTACTGCATGTTTTGTAATAAATCTATTCACTTCTCATCTCTACTTCTAGCTCTCATTTTACTCTATCTTCTACCTCAACTATCTTTCTCTTCTTCCTTAATAGCAGAAACTCAAGTTTTAGTTGGACATATTGCTATCTAGAATAAAAGACAACAGTTCCTAATCTCTCTTGGAACTTTACCGACCACAGGACTAAATTCTGAACAATGATATGTGAGTGTTGGTTGGGACTGTTACGTGTGAGAAATATCTGAGTCTCACGGCACCAAATGTGTTACCAGTGCAAGTAGTTGAGTCTTAAAGCACTAAATAAATTCCGGTTAGTAGGCATCAGGTCACTGGCAGCAAATCCGTATGGATCTGCAGCAACCTCAAATTCTTGCCTCCTCAGAAGAAAGAATTTGACTGAGGGGCATAAGGCAGAAAAAGAAACCGAGGCAAGTTTCAGAACAGGAGTGGAAGTTTACTTTAAAGACTTTAGGAAAGAAAGAAAAGTACTCTTGGACGGACACAAACAGGCATGCGAAAGTCAGGTGTAATGTTTCACCTTGATCCTAGGACTTGATAGGCTGATCCCTTTCCCATGATTCTTCCCTTATGGTGGGCTGTCCACATGTACAGTGTCCTCCTTATGCTTGGGAGGTGAGCACACACAGTATTTAGGAAGTTGTACGCATGCCCATCTGCGGCTTTCTTCTGTTTTCTGGTAATGTGTCCCTGGAAGGTACAACTTTGCCGTTTTGTCTCTTAATGCACATGCCCAGGAAGTTGCGTCTCCCTGGAATCTGCATTCATTTAACACTTTAGTGCAACAGGTGTGGACCATCAGGAAATGGTCTCTCCCTGGTGCCAGCTGCCAATTTATCACTTTTAGAGAGACAATGTGATAACTGCTGAACCAGCAACCAACATTCCTATTGGGTTGGGGAGAGCCCTCTCCTGCCTAGCTTATGCCTGTCTAACTACCTGTAACAGGACAACTGGGAAGGTTATTAAGGAAGATGATTCAATTTAGACAAATGAGGATGTTTAAAATGAGCTCCCTCCCAGTGGAGTCACCTTTATTTATTTATTTTTATTTATTTTTATTTTTTGAGACGGAGTCTCGCCCAGGCTGGAGTGTAGTGGCACGATCTTGGCCCATTGCAAGCTCCGCCTCCCGGGTTCCCGCCCTTCTCCCGCCTCAGCCTCCTGAGTAGCTGGGACCACAGGAGCCTGCCACCATGCCCGGCTAATTTTCTTTTTGTATTTTTAGTAGAGACGGGGTTTCCCCGTGTTAGCCAGGATGGTCTCAATCTTCTGACCTTGTGATCCGCCCGCCTTGGCCCCCAAGTCATTTTATTTAATACCTTCCTTCTTGTGGTTTGCCATGTGGACATCATGATCAGAACTGCAGCAGCCCCACTGGCCTTCCAGGCGAACTTAGCAGTAAGTGTTATTCACAGAAATGGTGCAGAATAAAGAGAAAGATGTAAGTTTTTGGTGGTATTGGAGTCTTTTCTACCAGCCATGAACTATTTGGCATCTCAAAGTGAGAAATCTACATTTTTTTAAAGAAACTATTTTCTAAATCTCTGTTATTCCCAGACTATCACAATCCTAATATACATAGAATCTGTTACATGGGCATACAGCACTACAATATTGGAGACTAAAATGTGTTCCCAATATTTTAGGCTGAGAACCTAGCCATATGTACTTCTGTGGTAAAATATTTGGCCAAAATGCTGTCTGCCACACCTTGGAAAGCAGACAAGAGGCTGTCAGGAAAGCAGACCAAATACCCTTAAGGGAAAGTGTTAAAAATAAATAAATAAATAAATAAATAAATAAATAAATAAAATGTTGTCTGTATTAGCTGTTTCTTGTTGCTTTCAACAGAGTTCTAGGAGAGATGAGTTCAACTTGGATCCAGCTTATCTGCAGGCAGAGATGTTAGGGAGGTGTCTCTCTCTCTCTCTCTCTCTCTCTCTCTCTCTCTGGTCTGCAGTCTAAATGCATTAAATTTGGAGCCTTTCAGAATTAAGAAAAAAGAAAAAAAAAAAAAAAAAGCAAGTGCTCTGTATTCCATACTGAAACACTGGTAGGTTTACTCCAAAGCAACAGCCTTAGCAGGAGATTAATCACAGTATTAAAGCTTTTAAAAAGACCTTCCATGAATAGTTCATTGTCAGACAATGGGAAGCAAGCTAGGAGCAAATATCAGATTAAGTATGTTGTCTTCCCACCCAAGTCTATCCTTTTAAGTGGTCTCGAGGTACAATTAGGCTTAAAAACTACAAGATCTAAAAGCCAAAAGAAACCACAAGCTTAGATTGCAACTGCCTATTACTGTTGAAATTTTAATAGTACCTGAAACTGCACTGAAAAGAAATGGCTTGTAGGATATTTGCAGGCTTTATTAAAGGATGCCTTCTGTTGCCCACTTTAGAAATAACCATGGACAGCTCAGGAAAAGGAAGAACCTACCCAAAAGGGTGGAACAAGAGATGAGGAGACAATGGAGGTAGAGCTTCTCTAGAGAGCAGAAGTAGGAACAGGTAATGTAACCAGGGACTCTGTTATATTACTAGGCTAGGGGGTCTAACTATGTGTGCCCAGCAGAATCTTACTATTATGATGGACTAATGACCACTAAGGATACTTTCCTATTTTACATCTGTCTCTGCTGCTCCTTCTCTTCTGCATGTGTTTCAGACAGATAAGTTGTTATTCAATTTAGTAAGTCCCCAAACAATAAAGAGCTACAGGTAGACCTAATAGAGTGGTCAGCAAACATCCAGTGACCTTACATATTGAGCTATATGCATACAGGACAAACATCCTTGCAGCTAGTTATAGCCATGTGACTAAGTTCCAGGCAATAAGTTATAAATAGAAGAACAGAGCAATTTAGGAAAAATAAAAACACATGGTCACTTTCTCTTTTTCTTTGTTCATTCTAATAATTAAAATGCATTTGGCATGATGGAAGCTCCATTGGCCATAGCTAATGGTGGCCAAGAAAAGAGCTAGAAGACAGCAAGGTGCTGCCATGTCAGCTGTGGACTAATTTTATTAGACTTACTTTATTAGAAAGAAGTGATCTTCTTTTCAGTTAAGTCATTATTATTTCCACTTCGTGTGTGTGTGTGTGTGTGTGTGTGTGTAATGTGGCCAAATCAATCCAATGAATATATTATCTTATGTGAATAAAAGGGAGAATGGCTTTGATGGTAATTTTTGGAGCCCACATTCCAAGATTAAAACAAAAAGGGAATGGAGAGACTCAAATTTACCCTGAGAAGCTATCAGGGTATCAAGAAGTTATCAACCACTTTTAGTACAATGGCCTTAATTAGGAAAGATTGCCTTGATTATTTCCACATGCCCCTTATTTTTCTAAAGGGATTTAGTTTACTTAATTGCAAAATATATAGTTGTTTGGTGTGTTCAAATAAGTTTTCCATTTTAAATTTTCAAAGTTTAAAAGGATACTTAGCTATGCTACTTTCTTATAAAGCATATTTCCCTATGTCAACTGTTTCCCTAGTCTCTTAGAAATTTCTGTAGACAAAACTGCAACAAAGTTTTTATATTGCTGTATGTTATGGCAAATCATGAATGCTATATGCTTCTGCCCAGATTTCTCACCTCCAGCACCAAGGTGCTATTTTTCCCAACAGCCAGGTCCTTTAGGGAAGTGGGCTAGGGAGCAGTGGAAAGGGCTGATGAAGGCCTTCTTGGAGTCTGCTCAGCAACATTGAGCAAAAAGAATCAGCTTACTTTTTTCCCCCAATTATTTCCCTCCTTCCAATGTTGCTGTGTAGGGATAGGACTTTAGACAGGGCAGCTGTAAGAACCACAGAATTCAGATGAATTCTGGGCTTTGGGGATGGAAGTCATTGGTCTATATACCTGGTTGTACCCATTCATATATCTGCTCATCCATTTTCTTTCTTCATTTTCCAATTGCTCATTCACTTCTAATCTATGCTAGGTCCTTTGGTGGCTTCCGGAGACATCTGAGTAAATTCCAAAGCCTACTGTGTTAGTCCCTTCTCACACTGCTATAAAGACATACCTGAGACTGGGTAATTTATAAAGAAAAGAGGTTTAATCAGCTCATTGTTCTGTAGATTGTACAGGTTTTTTCTTCCCGGGGAGGCCTCAAGAAACTTACAATCATAGTGGAAAGCACAGGGGAAGCAAGCATGTATTCACGTGGCTGGCAGGAGAGAGAGAGAGCAAATGGAGAGGTGGTATACACTTTCAAACAACAAGATCTTGTGAGAACTCTATCATGAGACAGCACTCGGGGGATGGTGCTACTCCATTAGAAACCACCCCATGATCCAATCACCTCCCACCAGGCCCCACCTCCAACATTAGAAATTATAATTCAACATGAGATGTGGGTGAGGACACAGAACTAAACTGTATCATCCACTCTTTTGGAATTTAGTCTACTGAGATACCATGAAGCTGATGCTAGTCTTGGAATCTAGAAGAAACCCAAGAGAGCAACATGGTGCACATGGCCCAACATGAAGATGACACTATACCTGGACTGGCCAAAGGTGTTTATATTTCCCCCCAGTTGTTGATGCCAAGAAAAAAAAGGTCTTTATTGTTGAGGGACCAAACCAGATGGGAGTGTTTCAGATTTACACCCTATAAATCTGATATCTGGGTGTTTGAAGGGACTGGCTAATCCATATTTTCTATAAGTCCTGAATTCTGAAAGCAGGAGCTGGGCCATGCCTGAGATGACCAGCCTCTACTCCCACCCTCACTCCCATCCTTCCCCAAAACACTTCATGTAAGCCACTGGAAACCACCTGTATGTTTTTGGTGAAGAGTGAAGAACCTAGCCCCTGGAGCATAGAAGCTACTTGTGTTTGGCATAAACACTCTGATCCATTATCAACCAAAGACCTATAAATAACCATCTTTTCCTGGGGTGACCACATGTTGATGGCAGCAGGGACAAAGCTCTTCATTCATAGATGGTCATCAGATGAAAAATTCCATGATGAGCTGCGTTTCATTGATGTAAGTGACATAAAGTTGTGGAAACTGAGTCCCATTGGGGCCATTTCCACAGATTGTGCCACACATTTAGCTGTGGTTGTGAAGAAACGTGTGTATATCATTAGAAGGGTTGGCTTTCACAGGAGCACTAGGCTCAATACTAACATCACATAGAAAAACAGAATTGGACCCTGCTTAAATTTGGTGTCTCCTTCCCCATCCACCCTATACAATTGACTATATAATGCTATAATTCCAAGGCTAGTGGTATCTACATCAGAGAAAAAAGAGTCGATTTCTGTCACTATAAGCTGTGAAACTAAGAAAGAGGATTTTGCTAACAATGCAAGGCTGTGATTCACCTGAAGAAAGCCAGACTGATACACTGTTCTGTTTTGTGTTTGATGGGATGGATACAGAATAGGAAATCTATAATGAGCATGTTATAACAGTAGTTGACTAGTAAAATTCATATTTTATTAAAGAAAAAATTATGCCTCAGTAAAAAGAGCTGCATCATCCAAGGTTACAACTTCTCTCTGATAAAACCAAGATTTATCTTCCGTGAGGTAAAAACAGTCTCATCCAATGACTAGTCAAATCTATGGTACAAATGGTTGGCCCTCTTCTTTAAACTTGGAACAATTCTGAAGGGCCATATCACAGCTCTGGAGCTCCATGTGTGATCTGCTGGAAGCCCTGCATCAACTCAACTATACTGCGGTTTAATTTCTCCCAATGTCTAATCCTACTTTCCTTATTCCCCTACATATATTAATATTAATAATACTTTTCAACAAACTTCCTGCATGTTAATATCTGTCTCCAAGTCTGTTTCCCAGGGAACACTAAGACATCACTTATCTGTCAATTATTTTCCCTGTCACTGATTGGAGCTCATTTTTGTCAAATCTGTACATATGGTGTGTACTTCTGGTAATAAGAAATGAGATTCAAATATATTAGCTTAGTTTTATATAAATTTTCAGTCCCTGTCATGAATTCTGAAGACAAGCTCATAGAAACGAACCAGAGATGATTAAAGTATCAGTTGTATCAGTATATACTGCTGTGTAACAAAACACCTCAAATGTATTGATTTAAAAGAGCAACCATTTATTTTATTATGATTCCATGGATTGGCTGGGTGGTTCTTCTCCCGGGCTCATATGGGCTTATGTATGTGACTGTATTTAGTTGGTGGTCAATTGGGCTCCGGGCTCTAGCTGGGATGGCTGAACTTCTCTCTCCATATGGCCTGGAGGCGGGTAGACTAGATTTCTTTACGTAGTGGTCTCAGAAAAGCATTCCAAGAGGGCAACAAACCCCATGCCAAAGCACTAATCAAAACTAGGCTTATTTCACATTCGTAGATGCTCCATTGGCCAAAGCGAGCCACAGCCCAATGTCAATCTGGAATAGGAACACACAAGGGAATGGAAGTAGGGAAGCTTAGTTGTGCGCTCTCTCTCTCTCTCTCTCTCTCTCTCTCTCTCTCTCACTCTCTTCCTCCATATCCATGGATTTACAGGCATATATGTTAACCTTTGTATAGTACTTATTATATGACAGATACGTTTTAAGAGTATATAAATGTATATTTGCTTATGTATAAATATATACATGTATACATATAAGTATATATACACTTATATGTATATATACACACTTATATGTATATACACACACTTATATGTATATACTTTATTATATATATTAACAAAAAATATATAAAATAACCTAAAAGATAAAAATAAAGTTAGAATTCTTATCATCTCCAATTTGGTGGTGAAGAAAGTGAAGCATGGAGAAGTAATTAACTTCCTTAAGGATGTAGAGCCAGGAAGTGGAGGAAATGGGATTTTAAGCCTGATGTTAATAACTCCATGATCATGTATATATCTTTTCTCCCTCCCTTCCACATCAATTTCTAGGGAGGAGGCAGAGTGTGTGTGATAGGTGTTAAAGCACAGGCAAGTTGAAACATAGAAAGGATTTTAGGAATTATCTAGCACTTTGATTTCTAGATGATGATTTTGGGACCTATACATATGAAATAATTTCCCCCTTAAAATGCAGCTTATTAAAAGTTACTTCCATTATATGCCATGGCCTTTGTTTCTATGTCAGAATATTGTGAAAAGTTAGGAATGTCAAGTTTTATAAAATTACGGATGAGGCTGCGTGGATTCAGACTCTACCAGATTGTAAAGTATAAAGATGGATTCCTTTCACCAAATTAAAGAGCACCAGGACTAGAGAATGCCCACTGCAGCATAAAAGATAAAAGGGATTTATGCTTTGTACTTCACTGCTTTACACAGTTTGTAGTAAACATATGCAAGTCATTACCCCAGAAGGTTATATAGTCTGAAAATATAAATAGGTTCAGGAAAGACTTAGATAAATTCATAAATGAAGTTTATAATGGGTTACCAAAAGGAAGTTAGGGATCACAGACTCCCCAGGGTCTGGGTGTGGAGGGCAACTAGCATGCTTTCCTGAAAAACATCAAAGAAACTGTGTTGGATCTCTAGAGTTGATGCGACTCAGTGTGACAGTTGTATTACCATATTCTTTATATAACATTCTTCAACTCATGTAACTTATTCATCCAAAGACGTGATTAGATTTATTTCATTTATTTTACAAAACATTCTTAAAAAATTACTCCTTTTTGTCTCCATCAATAAACTAATTTCTTCCATCAATAAGCTAACAATTTCTTTTATAGATTATTTATGATACTATTAAAGTTTACTTTCTCTTACTCCTTTTTGTCTCCATCAATAAACTAATTTCTTCCATCAATAAGCTAACAATTTCTTTTATAGATTATTTATGATACTATTAAAGTTTACTTTCTCTTCTGTTTTCCTTCTCTCTGCTATCCCATTTTTTGTATCAAATTTTCTCTCCCCTCTCAGCTATTTGAGCTCTCTTAAAAAACTTTCCTTCTACTTTTCTTTTCTCTTTTTCTCCTCTTTCCTACTACCTTTAATCTCTTTCTAACCCTTTATCTTCAATCTTTCTTTAAACTTTCTTTAAAGTTTGTATTGTGATATAGGAGATATGTGTCTGCAAATTGTTTTTGACTTACTCTCATCTCTTACTATTATTAAATAAGAACACGACTCAGGCTAATCTTAAAATGAATAAAAATAACTTTAGGAAAAATCTTACAATAAAATCAATACAAGAGAATAGAAGCAACACATATGCCAATCCCCATTAATGTAAGCAGTTTCCATTGAGATAATATAAAATAAGCTCTAAAACCGGTAGTTTTGAAGTGTAAGTAATATTAACTAATGTTTAAAATATATCTTTGAAGAAAATATTGGTTCCATTTATTTAGAAAGAGACACTGGCATGATAAAATTGACCTAACATTATCTTTTCTATGAATAAGTAAATCAGTGGGAAACATTCTGGTTGTGCCTGGAAATTGCTGCTCCAAGGACACTTTAATTTGTTACCAACATACGTTAGTAATTTAAAGTATGTCTTAGACTAAAGTTACTGATTATAACTTTAAAAACAAATTTTATAAAAATTTCTGATATATTAATTTTTAGAAAGTATACTCAGAGTTGTTTTCTTCCTAGATTATGCTATATAACATATGTTTGGTATAATTTTAAGTACTCTAAAATGCAGAGAAAATCAAACATTTGAAAAAGATGTTGATACAAAGTTTTTTTTTTAAATACTACTTT
Organism: Macaca mulatta; assembly: GCF_049350105.2. Taxonomy (NCBI): domain Eukaryota; kingdom Metazoa; phylum Chordata; class Mammalia; order Primates; family Cercopithecidae; genus Macaca; species Macaca mulatta. The sequence goes on from NC_133422.1 coordinate 66,055,764, forward strand.
ACCATTTTGCTGGAATTATGAAAATTCTAATAAATGTCTATCAATAAACCTAATTTGTCATTCTATCCATTACCACTATAATTACTATGATGTATGTTGAAGATCTATACAAAACTCTTCGAAATTTTAGTTTAAATGTAGGAATAATCATTCTTTACTCATCCACACTTTCAGGTTATTTTTATTATGCATATTTACCATACTTCGTATGTTTTAACGTTCTTTAACTATTCTATAAACATTTACTTAGTGCTTACTATATTATAAATACTTGCCCTTAACTGCAATAACAATATCAATTAAATATTAAATTCTAATAACATAAAAATTGATCTCATCCTATTTCATGAGCGTTCTCAGTTTTGTATAAGTCTTATTCAGTTCCATCATAGTGGACATTTGGATTTTTCCCACCTTTTTGTGTCATACTTTGCTAAATTACAAAAGTAAAAACTCTCTTGCAACTAAGACACAGGCATAATACCTAGAATCTGTTCATTAGATTCACCTAAAGAAACATCAATTCAGATGCACGTTGAAAAAAACAGGTCTTCCTGGAACCCATTTTTTTGAGAATGTTAGCAGAGGAATCCAGGTTTCCAGAGCAAAGGACAGGATCTTATAGAGCAATGCATAGTGCCTAGCATCAGCAATTCTTTCTGCAGGGTCTGTGACTGAACCCATGCCACAGGGATTCTGCTGGGCCCATTCTTCAACATTTTTCGGGTCTTTCTAGTAAGGGTAGCATTCGAGTTTGATTTTCTATCCTTCAAAGAGTTTCTTCTAAACTTTGATATAGTACTTCGTGTTTACAGTAGCTAAAATAGGTTTCAAACTTTTCAAGTAGTAATTTATTCTAATAAATTGATCAATATCTTAAGTTCTTTAAGGGTGATATATTTTCCAAAAATTATTTCTCCTCAATTATTGTAGTCTATCCATTATCCTTCTCTGTTGTCTCTTCCATACCCTTGTACTCAGTATGTAAAACTCAAACCATGAATCAATTCAAACATCTGATTTCTCTACTTCTATGTGTGGGTAAAAATGAGCACAGTTGAAGAAACTCACTCAATCATATGTAATTGTATGTATTTAACAAGAAGAAAGTGGGGCTAAAATATCCAATTTATATTGTTATGTGAACCATGCAAGTTGCTGCAAGTGTAGATAGCTAGATAGATGGGTGGATAGATAATAGATCATCTTTCTTAACACTCACTTCTCCCTCCTCAGGAGACACTATTGAGGCTGAAATGTACGTTCTCAGACTTTCATCCCATTGGTTTCTAGATGTGATTGAAGTTCCACAATCAGATACATATACTCAAAACTGTAAATTCAAGGGAATTCAAAGGAAAAGGCAATTTGAGGAAAATAATTATTTTTCTGTTGCAGTCTTCCTAATTTGCTGGTTTCCTAAATCAGAGGAAAGAGCTTCTCAATCACAGCAGATGCAGTGAGATTGCATTTCAGCAGATGCAGTGAGTTCCAACTATATGTAGGAGTCTATTCTTGTAGCCTGTCCGAAAATCCTGACAATAAATGCATTTATGCTTAAACTAGGTAAAGTATTTCTTGTTGTTTGAAAGTGAATATTTTCAGAGATAAGAAAACTACCAGTTAAGCAACGAGATGCAACATGTTTCACATTGTGAAATCCCTGAAAGGCCCAAGTGGTGGAGACAGTATATATTTGTGATGGTAAAGATTAAGGATTGAGGCAAACACAAAAGGGTGGGTCACAATTCTGGGAACAAACCTCCACCAGGTACCCTCCCTTACCTAACATAGCAAGGTGACTACCTAGCAAAATTAATCTTGGGATAATTAAATCAAGCCAATTTGGGAAATAAGAAAATTAGGCACATTTGAAGATGAGAGGCCGGGCATACTAGCTCACGCCTGTAATCCCAGCACGTCTTCCTGAGGTCAGGAGTTCAAGTCCAGCCTGGCCAACATAGTAAAACTCCATCTCTGCTAAAAATATTTAAAAAAAAAATAGCCTGGTGTGGTGGCAGGTGCATATAATCCCAGCTACTCAGGAGGCTGAGGCAGGAGAATCGCTTGAACCTAGGAGGCAGAGGCTGCATGGAGATCACACCATTATACTCCAGCCTGGGCAACAGGAACGACACTCCATCTCAAAAATAAACAAATAAATAAATAAAGACAAGAGTGAGGTATAAGTTGAAAACAAAAGCACTAAGAGAAATTGCTTAAACTAAACAGTGAGATCCCTGCCTCCTTTGCAAAATCAATCCTCAGAAATCTGGAAGCTAGAAGCTTACATCATGTGGGAGGCCGACGAAGGATTACAGTCAGGAAAGCTGCCGGGTCCAAGAGAAAAGACTGACAAATATGTCATGAAGGATTCCACAGTGAAATGTCCCACTTCTTTTTTGTGTAGTTAACCCCACCATTCAACAAGCCCCACACGTGCATAATTTGGCAAACATCTGTTTAGTTCTGTACTCTTGATTATGAATTGTCAGTAAAGACTCAATAGATAGTTGAGGAAAATCTCTAACATGAAAGACGAGGAATAAAACAAACAAAAATAGAACTAAGAAATAAGTTTAATGCAGTACTAATAAAACATCCTTACCTACTCTAAAATCTTGAGAAAGATCAGAGATGTTGTTAAGTGTAAACAAGAAGTGGATACTAGAAAAAGAAAAAAGAAAAGGGACCCCTGGTAATTAGAGAATATAATCATAATAGTGCATTGAAAAAAATCAACAGAAGTTTAAAACAAATTGTAGGAGTTTCCCCCAAAGAATTTTTAAATGATAAAATAATAGAAAACCAAAGAAAAAAAAGAAAAACTAAAAGATAAATACGTAATTTCCATTATCTGACCAAAAGGAGTAACAGAGAAAACTGAGAAATTAGATGGAGGAATGTTGTCAAGAATTAATGCAATTTTTTTTTTCTAAAGCACAAGATTTCTAAATTAAAAGGACTCCCTGATTTTCCAGGAAAATTAATGGGAAAAAGTTGTATTGAGGCAGAGCATTGAGAAATATTCGAGTAACAGTAACACACAGAAGAATCAAATATTTTCTATGATTGAGGAATAAAGCGGGAATAAGAAAAACAAAAATATCACAAACTCTCAGTAATCAAATTAGCTTTAAACTCATAATGGCAACACTGGCACCTAGAAGACAATGAAGAATGCCTTTGAAATACCTAGAGAGAATTATCACTAATAATAGAAAAAACTGTCCTTCAAATATGATCTTCAAAAAACATTTTCAAACATTCAAGAATTCAAAACATATTTTCAAATAAGCAGGATCTGCAATTTCCAGCACAGGTTTAGTTCAAGAAGCTTCCTGAAGATGTGTTTCTCTAAAAAGACAAACGAAGCAAGGAGAAGCAAAGAAGCTAATCAAGAGAGAGCCAAAGAGATTTTCTAGTGAAAGAGACTCCCTGATAAGAACCTGCCAGCATGCTTGGGGAGCAGCAGGTACAAGAAAAATATCATATATGGACAGACAGACACAAGAAAGTGGTAAATACCTTATGTGTTAGACCTTATAAATGGAACATTTACAGTTCCTTAACACAGTGGAGAGATGAATTATTAACAGCTCTTAAAATATTATCAAATTATGCAATGCAGGACTTATTGACTCCAGGTAACACAAGTTTTGTGTATAGACGTTAATGTACTTATTTTATATGCCGTGGTTCACTTGCAGACAATACTATGAAATCATTCAACAAAAGCACTGAATGTTGATTTACCTAAAGTGCATAACCATACAGTACAGCTGGGCAGAGAGAAAATTATTTCCTCCATGTCTGAAATTATATAATTGTTAGTTAAAATCATTATAAAATAGCATTATAATGTCATTACTGGAAAAATATATGACATAATACTGAAGAAATAAGTGAAAATGCTAAAAGTGATTTAGTCAGGGAACTAGAGATGGGAAGGTCTGGCTGTTAGATTCCTGTTTTTTGCAGCATTCCTTTTCATTTTATATATATTTGCTAAAATAAAAACTTTATATGTAGACAATGAAATATCATGATAATACCATTAAGTAGATCTTATTATCCCCATTTTGCATAGAGAGCCCTGGAGAGGCCAAAGCCATAGCTAAATATTCGGCAAAGGCAGGATTTTTAAATTCAGGTTTTCCTGAGTCGAGAGCCATGTACTTTGTACCACATTACACATACTCCTTCACAATTGCAGTTATTCCTTTCCCCATTTCCATTTACAGCTTTGGGTGCCAAGCCAAAAGAGCATTTGCTTGGTGTTTTCTCAGGAACACATCCACAAGTCACTTATGCCTCAGTTCTTTTCCCGTGAAATAACCCAGAAGGGGCTAAGAAGAGAAGTGAGGGAAATTGGAACCACAGTGTGAAGAAAGGCTTTGTGGAATGGTAAGGCCGTCTGGAAGAAGCATGAGAGAGGGAAAATGAAAATATTTCACTTAAATCGCTCTTACTTTTCAACTACTAAAGTGTCTAAATATGCTCATGGGAAACTGGTAAAGGTGATCAATCCTGACCTACATGTTCACAGGGTTTACACCGATGTTTAAGTAGAACAAATACTACGACATGTTTCTTCTTTTTATGCTGGGGAAAGGATAACATGCTCAAGTAATTTCTCTTCTAACACTTAAGGAAATTCTCACTGAAAAATCTAACATGGACAAACTCCTTTAAACCCAAGTATCTAAGTACCTGAAGTAACGATGTATAATGAGAACAGAATCATAGAAAATTGTAATATATGCATTTTCTGTCACAAACACAAAGGGCTTCTGTAATGTAGACACCTACTTTTAAAAGCTAGTGTGTTTGTAATACAAAACAATTAAATATGCATTATTTTCCAATATATAATTATTAAAGATAAATTATCTACAAAACGTGTGCTTCTGTCGGTGTCCACAAGGAATCAAAAATAAACAGGTACACATAGACCGCAGTAACATGTAAGTCAATACTATCGTTTTTTTATCAGCGCATACAGGAAAACATTTTTGATTAAAAGATTTGATGGACTTTTTTCTTGCCATATTTTTCATTTGCCATGAGGTTTTAAAATTTTTAATTATAGGTGTGTAATAGATGTATATATTTATGGGGTTTTGATTATTACATACTGTATGCCTGTATCAAAACGTCGCATGTACCCCTGGGTTTTTGTTTGTTTGCTTTGCTTTTTTTTTTAATCTTTAGAAACAAGTAAAGCAACCCCAGTTACCAAAGTTGCGGAATTCTCTTTGGCTCCTGTTTCTATTCGCAAGTGCAAAGAACCATCTTTTATTTGCTTGTATGAGTCTTCTCTGTAGCTCCTGACATCCTTTTAATGCATTTTCTCAGGGACAACAAGAATGACATTCCTCTTCAAATCTTTGTCATTGTTCTTTAAAGTCCAAGCTTTTGCCATAGCCTTTTGTAGAAAGAAGATTCCCTATCCCACAGCTACATTCCTTCAGTTCTACTTCTTATCACTTGGAGGCGGCCTCGGTTCCTTAGTATATTCATCTTTCTTTGGTCCAGATCAATAGATCATTTTAAATCAGTGCAATGAAGACTGAAAAAACCACCTTTTATTGCAGGCTGGTAGTTCAGATGTAAGAGAGTGAATGATTTCTTGGAGTTTGTGGTCCATAATTATATTAACCTTGGTCCCACACCAAGCTATTTGAAACTTCTCACACCTCATTACCAGTCAATGCGTCCTTCTCTGTATAAGAATTGCATTGTCTGACTTTGAAAGACATGTTGTTAAAATCCCTTTACAGGTTGGTGATGTTTCTTTAGAAGAGTGGAACAAATTTCATGGTCAAAGTCAAAATTTTAGCACCCTTTTTTTAACGAGGATATCTAACCCTGTGAATCCCAGAACAGCCGGTATTGTCACAAGTGAATCAGAGAAAAAGAAAGAAGCAAATTGTTTTAACCATTACCATATTAATAATGTGCTTTACATTTTAGAAAGTAATTCTAATATATATTTGTGTTTGGCATTTTCTAAATAAAAGGTATCACCTTAAATTATAGAAATCAAGCTACTAAACATAATAAATAATTTATGTTTTTTAACTACTTTGTGACCAAAGGCCTTAATCCTGCCTTGCGTTTAAAAAGACCAGTCATCTTGGGAGGGGAAAGAACATTTACTAATGTGAATAAAATGGTTCTTTCTGGTATATTTTCTTGGGATTGTACCGAACATCTTTGAAACAAATGAAGGAGTTAAGAATCTATCCTAATAAAAATCTCGTTAAACAAACCAAACTACATTATATGTATTTTACTAAGCCCTAGTGAAGTAAACAGCTTTTCCATAGTTTTAAAAATAATCTAGATGGGAGATTACATGTTTGATTTCATCTGAATGATTAAAAGGCCTAAAGCCTAAATGTTGCATTTGCTCCAAGAGGAATGCTGGGAGACAAAAGAGGAACTATATAAAATCCCAACTGTTCCTTTTTACTAGAAAACAGTCAAACGAAGACTTGATAAGCAAAAAGGCAGTTGTTTGTCAGGAGTATCATCCAGAGAATTAGTTTAAAATATAGTACATTCACTCGGCACATGAAAGAGAGAACTTTTGCTGTTCTACTAGATGGGGCTAATGATTCATCATTGGAAGAAAAATGACAAATTAATGCCAACAAAACCAATAATGGTATGAACAGTTAGAACTCACATAGTTTGAAATTTTCATTCGTGAACTATCCTGAGCATGTAAAAGGTAATCAATATGTTTTCCAAAACTTGGGGAAAAGGATACAAGTCTAATTAAACAAATTAATCATGAACTCAACATTTCACTAATTATCTAATCATCTCCCAGGCATACAGTTTTCCTAAGTAGTACAACAATCATTAGAAAAAATATTTTGGGACATAAATGCCTCTAACAAAATAAAGCTCATCTTAAATTATCACTAATACAGGTTTTCTAATTCATATAATTTTCTAGTTAACCCAAGTATTATTTGTGTTTTAATTGTTATTGCATTATAAAAATCACTGTAAAGTGTATTGGGTCAACTTCATTCCCAAGTAAGCATAGTATAATGATTTATATTTTTAAGCATCTTGTAGGCCTTAGGGTCATGAAAATAAACATAATTTTCCAAGCTACATCCCTACAAATTTAAAACACAGATATCTTTTAGTATATATTTTAGGCCAAAGAAAGGTTCACTTCTATCATCACCAATACAAATTTGCAACCAGATTTAATATTTTAAGTTTCACTGTTCAATTCTGAATTGAATTTAGGGAATCTTTCCTTTCATAGACATCTTATGAAGCTCATTATTATAGATAAAATTATAGCTGAAATTGTCCTATTGAAACCATTTTCATCTGTTTCTGTATTTAAATGTTTTCCTAAGTAGTATAGACTGGTTTCATTGGCAGTATAACTGAGATGTCTACATTAGTACCTGCTTCCTGGCCCCTTAACTTGTTCATACTGTTTATGGTGTTGTCTCAGAGAAATTACTTTTTTTTAATTTGCTTATGTCTATTGTAAAATTTTCTAGTGTCCATAATATTATATTTTCTAATCTCTGTTGGGGTCAAATGATGTTTATACATGTTGAGAATTTTGATGAAGTCAGTAGTGTTTCAAGTAAAATAACACCTTTATTCAGTCACTTGCAAAGTAACATAAAGCATAGTGATTTTCCATGTAATGGTAAAACAGCCTAGTACTCACACAGAATATAGTAAACATTTATTTTAAAAAAATGAATAGATACTTTCAGCATAGCTTCCTCTTTTTTTTCTTTTGAGACAGAGTCTCGCTCCGTCACCCAGGCTAGAGTGAAGTGGCACGATCTTGGCTCACTGCAACCTCGACCTACTGGGTTCAAGCGATTCTTCGCCTCAGCTTCCCGAGTAGCTGAGACTATGGGTGCCCACCACCACGTTCAGCTAATGCTTGTGTGTGTGTGTGTGTGTGTATTTTTTAGTGGAGATGGGGTTTCACCATGTTGGTCAGACTGTTCTCAAATTCCTGACCTCAGGTGATGGGCCCCACTCGGCCTCGCAAAGTGCTGGGATAACAGGTGTGAGTCACTGCTCCTGGCCTCAGCACAGTTTTCTGAAACACCCATTTATTATCAAGAACTATGTGTAAATTTTTCATTATATGCCTGTAGCACTTAGAAAATGAAAGAATAATAGTTACATGTTTACTCAGCTGCCCAATTATCCAATATTGTTTATATTTTTTGAAGTATTATCTATTGCCTAATGGTTCACACTAGTCATGTTTTTGGATTTAGCAAATAATTAATTTCAAGGACATTTAGGGAGTACTCTTCGCTTTATTTTTCTTTATGCCATCAGGAATTATGACGATTCGGATGTGATTGCTTCAATGCCCCTTCACCCTCAGTTACAGCAGAGGGCTGTGGAATGAGCAGTTTATGTGGAGTCAAGGCACCTGGCCTATATTCCAGTCTCACTCTCTGCCTTCAAGTGTAAACATAAACTAAAGTCATTCAGTACCCTGAGACCTCCCCAGCAAAAGTGAAATGTTAAGCTGCACGAACTCCCAAGTCTTTACTTTCATTTTCAAAGGAATAACATGTTAAATATATTTGCACACAATTGAACAAAAACTTAATTTTGCAAAAGGTAAGTCACTATCTTGCTTTAATAATTCCCTCTCTTTCTCTAAGAAAAGCATTTTTTTATTAAGTAAAATAAACTTTTAATTCATAACTTTTGATGTGTAGGAATTGCAGGATTTTACACTTTTATAATTTATTTTTTCCTCCAAATTGCCATTTTCCCTGCTTCGAAGGAAACTTCACTCCCATGACTCCTGAAGTCAATTTCTTTTCTCATTTTGAGGTCTTATGTTACGCCAATTCATTGGAAGGAAGTATTCGCTATATAGGTCCAACGAAATTACCACTGAGACATGTTTTTTTAATTTCATGGAAAAGTATACATAAAATAGAGAAAGAAGAAAACAAACTAATGCAAGTAATAAAACACTTGTATTGCATCGATGTCAAAATTAAAGAGTAAATGAAAAATAAAAATAATATGATGTCATTTGAAATATAGATGTAAATACACAAAAACACTAATTCAGTGAAGCTAACAATACTTTTTTTTTTTTTTTTTTTTTTTTTTGAGACGGACTCTCGCTCTGTCGCCCAGGCTGGAGTGCAATGGCTGGATCTCAGCTCACTGCAAGCTCCGCCTCCCGGGTTTACACCATTCTCCTGCCTCAGCCTCCTGAGTAGCTGGGACTACATTAGCTGGGACTACAGGTGCCCGCTGCCTCGCCCGGCTAGTTTTTTGTATTTTTTAGTAGAGACAGGGTTTCACGGTGTTAGCCAGAATGGTCTTGATCTCCTGACCTCGCGATCCGCCTGTCTCGGCCTCCCAAAGTGCTGGGATTACAGGCTTGAGCCACCGCGCCCGGCCTAACAATACATTTTTAATTGACAGATGTAAAAATTGCTTGTCTTTAATATCATACATTATGAATCATTATCAAATTAATCATTAAAGAAAAATTATTTCAAATATTAAAAGTATTTGAAAAATGTAAAACACCTGCATATGTGTGTGTGTATTAGTAATCAAAGCAACATTTCTCTAGCCAGAAAATGGTATCTATCAAACTATAAATAGCATTTTTAATAGTGAAACTTTAGATTTATTTTCTTTAGTATCCAAATGAATGTCTGTGCTAGCATATTTCTTAGTCAACATTGTATTTGAAATCCTAGGCAATGCAAAAAAAAAAGCATGAAAAATATGACATATAAGGATTAGAAACAAGGTAACAAATTTCATGATGTATCACCCATATTATTTCCAGAGAAACTATCCAAAAGTTGGTTAGTCAATCTACTGAAATTAGTAAAATTTCAAATGAAATTTTGAAAAAGCTCACTATGTAAAACTAGTGACATCCCCTATTCCTTCAAAAAAAATTTGAATATGTTATTAAAAAGTATTTAAATCCCAATAGCAAAAAAAAAAAAAAAAAAAAAGAAAAAGAAAAAAAATTGGAAAGTATTTTGGGATAAATTTCATGACACATATGATTACGAAAGCAAAAACTCTATAAATCTTTGAAAACATGAAAATGTTTTTAATAACTACACAGATATTTTATGTTCTTAAATAGGAAGATTTATTTTTTAATTATTTTTTCCCAATTTAATGTCAGAAAAATACGAAGAATATTTAATAACTTAAGCTGATTGTCAAATTTGTATGGATGAGTATGCAGCAACAATGGCCAAGATAATTTTGAGGAAGGAGACTCAAGAAGGAGATAGTGGAGAAGGAATGAAAAAAAGAAAGTGGAGAAAAAGGTGAAGGAGGGAAGAGAATAAGAAAGAAGAAATGAAAAGAGAAAAGGGGAAGAGAAAAAATAATACATAGGAGGAGAAAAAAAGGAAGAGAGTAAAAAGTGGTAATAATAATATTGAACATCTGTCTACTAATTGTGCATACAAATTATAATACTACCACAAATTAAGGAAAGTATTGATACAGGGAAAAACAAATAAAATAATAGAAATTATTGGAATATCCTTATATACAGTTGTTTATTTATATGTAGATAGTTGTTTACGTATGTATAGTTGTTATATGCTAAAGTGGTATTACAACTAAGTAAGGAAAGGATGTATTGTTTAATAAGCTGGAATGGGAAAATTGATAATTCATTTTAAAAAACTATCAAATAATATTCTTAAAAAAAACACATATAACTATAACTTCCTGATAGACATAAAGCACATAGAAAAAATTTAAAAAGAAAAAAGCTTATTAGAATATATAGAAAAATCAATTTCACAAACAGCATATAAAAAATTTTATAACAAGACATTTTAGCAATATCTAGTGTTAAAATGCAAATATCTGGTATTAAAACACAAAATAAATTTAGCAATTGCATTATGCCTTATACCTCCTAGAGAAAGCTAACATAGGCACAAGGATATTTGACCAAGAGAGTTTACTGTAGCAATTTTTTAGCAAAAGAAAAAAGGTGAACAATTTAAAATGCCACTCAAAAGGAGAATGAATGAGTAAACTGTACAATCATTGAAATATTAAGCAAAAAATGTAAGATACTAGTTGTACAAAAATTAATATGACAAATTTATATTTTTGTGTGAGAAAAACAAGGTAGAAGGGATATAGTAAGATATTGTTTCTATAAATTAAAGATATAAAAAATAATGTTTTATAGCGATATGTGATTTTATGGTAATACTTTAGTAATATTAAAGAGAAGAATGCATATCTAATGTGAGATATTTGTTTTCTCTTAAGAATGGATGATGGATAATGAAATAAAAAGGATGACTTCAGGTGTGTCTCTAAAATTTATTTCACAAAAACCTAAATTCTGAAACAAATATGACAAATTATTAATGTATAGAGAGGGTACCTAGGTGCTTCTGTACTTTTATATATATTTGACATATTACCTAAAGAGAATATTTAAAAAGATTTATGTTTCCATGTGTATCAAGAAGAATATTAAACAAGTTTTTCAAAGAGTTTTCAAGAATTATTAGACCATGAAAGTTATATTTGGTTCTTCAAATGTTCATTGACCCAAATTAAATTACAAATGCCATTGCTTCAGCTTTCCATTCAACCATACTCTTTTAGTGTTCTAGTAATCAGCAGGTTAAAAGAAGACAACCTTCTTCCTGCAACAAGTATTCTCAGAGTTCCAACAAAATGTAACTTGTTATAAAACCCAAACTGACAGGAAATGTGAACAGAGTGCACCAAATTTATTTTAGGCACTGAGCATATGGGTCAATGCTTATTTGCATGACTGTCAACAAAACCATTCTTTGTTGCTACTTGTAACTTTCATGTATTCATTGTCTTTTAATCAAATTGAATCTACCCTTAGTCAATCACCTTTCTTCTTTATCATTATCAATTAATATTTTTGAGCTCTTTGAACTGTTTCACTTCATGTTGAATGTTTTGATAATGAGTAACAAATTAAGTCCTCAGTATTCCTTTTAAAACTTGATATTCACATTCTCATTTGTCTTCAAGAGCAGTACAAATCTTGTCAGTCTGCCTGTTTTTTTTTTTTTTCAAAATTAATTCAAAACTTGTCCATGCATAAGTTGTTCTACAGCTGATCTGAGGACATAAGCTGTCACTGTAGATGAGTTTAATACCTGTCTTTAAGTTAACCTCGGTTTAAGGATATTTTTTGCACTGTAAGTAAGCAAACAATGAGAAGGGGGGGGAGTTTGGAAGCTGATCATTGGAACATGCATAGGGAATTTCATGGAAGATGAGGTCTATGGATAATTTTGTAAACACTATTTCTGCATGTAATCTTAAATGTCTATGGAAACTTTTCTTCAGTATATTCTTTCTTGCATCCTAAAGACTATTACCTACCTGTCAAATTATACTCAGCCATGATATAATAGCAGAAATCATATATTTCCTTCCTCTTATAAGAGGAAGGAATTTTCAGAGCTCTCATTCCTGAGCACAAATTCTCAATGCTAGTTTTTGGCTCCATTTTTGCACATATATATTTAGCAGAATGCCAAAGTATACAAATAGATCCCATCTCTAGAGACGATAATCTAAAACGCGGTTATATTTGCTTTTGGAAAAGTGCCTAGTACATAGTAAGCACTTAATCCAGGTTAGCTGTGGCTGTTGTTGCTATTCAGTGGTTAGTCAGTCTTGAGCACATCATAAGACCCCGACTTGCCTATGATAAGAAATTTCCAATTATAGTTTTAAGGAAATTGATATATAAATGGTTTATTATGTGTTGTATTTTTAAAAAATTCAAAACCACATTTACTCCCTATAGTGAATGACTCAAGAACAAAAGTAATGACATTCACAAGTGGGTCTTAATGCTTTCTCTGTTAAACAAAACCCAAAGATATTCCATCATAGATCTCTATGAAGAGGAACCCACTACAATTGTGGCAAAATGAATACTCCTTTAGCCTGACCTGAACAGTCCTTATACAGAAATGCAAAGAAATCTAGAACCCCCTCAAATACGGCCTAAAAGTGAGGACTAGTCAAGGCTCGCCCCAAGAAATAAGAGCTAGACATTTTATTTGAGTTATCTCCAATAATGTTCTGTAAACTATGAATATGAGAAATTTGTAATCTCTCCTGAGCCTTGTAAATACTTCCATTTAAAATGTTACCTATTTTACTATTGAAATAAAAGTTAAAAGCTTTAAGAAAAAAAAGGTGTACAGATATGTTTTTAAGATAGCAAGGACAAAGTTGTTGAGAAAGCTGTGTGACTAGTCTTCCAGGAAAACAACATCAAGGAGATGAGAGTGGTCCCTAGAGAGAAAAAACCAGGCTGATTATCTGGGGTGGTGGTAAAGAAAGGAAAAAATTAGTCAGGTGTTCTAACTTGTGCTTAACCTGGAACAGCCCCAATATGTTGCATTTATGTTGTAACTAAAATAAATTGATATGCTCCCAATGGGTAGATGCTGTGTACTGTTTGGATTCCATGAATACCCCATATTTCTTAGGTATTTTCATATATTTATGTAAATATTTCTTATGTAAAAAATAAGACTAATGCTATAGTGCACATGCTATTTTAATACCTTACTTTTATTTAACTTTATTTTGTCTGTCATTGAAACAGCATTTTAATGCCTGCATTAATACTATGTAGATAAAGCTTAATTTATTAAAGCTATTTATTATTAATTAAATAAGCATTTAAGTTAAGGTTGGCAGGACACAGGGTGTTAGTTTAATTTGAATTTCAGATGATCAAGGAATAATATTTTTAATATAAGTATGTGCTAAATATCACACTGAACATACTCATGACAAAATTGTGACAACACATTGTGCGAAAGTCTGAACATTTCTCTTAAATCTTTGGAAAATATCTATAAAAATTATTTCCTTTTTTTTTTTTTTTACAATTTCTTGCATTACTGCCAAAATGTAAGTAAAATGATGGCAAGATTTCTGTCTGCTTTCTTCACTGCTATATCCCACTGCCTGTCACAGAGGAGACACTCATGAGTATCTGTTGCCTGAATGACATGAATTGGGTTGAATTTTTTTTTGGTGTTTCATATTCGTTTGTATTGTTTTCTTTAAAATGTCTCAAACACCTTAAACACATTCCTCCATCAAAAACAAATTAAAATATCTGATATTTATTCACAACCAGGGAATCAAAAAATGACCAAGGCAAGTCTCAAATAATAGAGAGCTTTACCATGTATTTTTAGGGAAAAAAATCATTAACAATTACTAAAGAAGGCCACAATAACCACCCCAAAGAATTATAAGAAATGTGATGTAGAAATTTAGAAGAAAGAACATTTAATTCTGATTGGAGAATGGCAGAGGTTTCACAAGTCTGAATTTGTAAATGGATCTTGAAACAATGACAAATTCACAAGTTAAAGAATTTTCCAATAGGTTAAAGAAAGGCATAAACTCCTGACAGGGCAAGTTCTATTCAGGGAATAGAGACCCAACTTACCTGAGATGTAAGATAAAAGGACAGAGTTACTGAAAGATGAGGCTGGAGGAAAGGATGTGACTAGACTAAGGAAATGTATTACTAGTGTGAAGACAATCACATGTCAAAAAATAACATTGGTAGAAGGAATGAAATTCTCTCTATATTCATAAGCCATTAACACCTTGATAGGCAAACTAGAAACCTTTAGCAAAATTAGCTTTTACTAAGGGCAACATCTTCCATTGGGGTGCTCCATTTTTAAATCATGTCCCCAATTCCCATAGTAATGACATCCTTACCATGATGCTTCAATGCCTGTATTTCAGTGGAAGCTACTCAGAAAATGTTTCCCTCAGCAACTTAAGCTTAGGAAAAGTATAAGGATTGATGTATTTAATTTGCATTCCACTTGTAACACAATATGGCCCTCTGCTTTTAAAGAAGCAATGACAGTGTGAAACATAATATTACTTTGTGTTATGGAAGCTAGTGATGGAGTAGGGCACTTTTAATTCAGAATTCCAGAGCTTTTGTCAAAACATGGTTCATACTTCACCTCATTTTGATATACAGGATGGAAATAAAATTATATGTCAGTATTAGAGTTTCGCATTAAATTGTATATATTTTTTTGCCCCCATCATATCTTTCTGCAAAGAGGATAGATTTGTAGAGGACAGCATTTTTCTCATTTGTGGCATATCTGCACAAACACAAGATATAATTTTCTGCAAGAATATTATTCTATGTGAAGAAAAAAAATGCCCTGGGTTATTATTTCAACTCACAAGTCTGTATGCTGTACTTTGATATTATTTATTTGAAGTTTATGTAGCATATATTACTTGAAATTTGAAAGCAGCTTTATTAATTCTAACAGTCAAAGCATTCTAAGCTAAGAAAAGCTGTCCTTACACTTAGTTGAATGCTCAAGCACAAAATTATTAAAAAACATCATGTGCACAAAATGCAGCAGTAAGCTCATTTGTGTGCACAAGAGGGCTGTTTGTCCTCAAAAGTACATTCTTAAATAAGATGAGAGTTGGAAAGAAAAGGCAAACAGCACCTTGAAGTAAAAGAACAGGAGCAGATGTCCTTTAACTGTGTGTTTTATTGATTTATAAACACTCAGTCAGGGCCCCTCATCTCTGCAGAGTAATTTAGATATGGGAAAATATCTGTGAAATATATTGATTGTGTTATTGATTGAAAAGCCAATTGCTGTTGCACTCCTGTTTTACCATTTAAGTCCTGACACATTTTGACATATGAGCCAGCTGTGACTACTGCCTCGATTCTGCAATAAGATAATGTGAAAGCTGTCATAACCACTTCTCTGTCAGCCTTGAGTATTTACAGCCTGGTGGTGCTGCTATTTAGCTTGCTCTTTAACTACCTGAATAATGAGGATTTGTTAAAGCTCTTACTCTAGCATTGTGTGTGTTTGCATCGGGTGTGTCTTTACGTACACACAAACCCTTGCTAGTTTTTGTTTCATCTGGCAATCTGCTGCTTGATGACATTTTAAAAAATACACAAGGATCCACCTTCTTAGTATCTTCATATTTCTATGCACACAGGAATGAATGAATCTGGGCAAACAATTTTCTCTTTTTCCATGGGAAATTTTGATTTTGAAACATTTCTCAGGGTAATTTGTGCTTGTTTAGGAGATTATTTTCTACCCAGTAGCAATACAGAAAGAATGGGGAAAATCCACTTATTTTAATTCACAGATTTGTTATTTATTTGGGATATTTGGTAAGAGAAAAGGAAGATAATTTACATGAAAATTCTCAATATCCCTGACTTAAAAAAAAAAAAAAACAAAACTAGTTTCTGAACCTTATCTATAAAAGCTCATAAAAATTCATATAAACATTTCTCCAAAAAGTATGCTTTAAAAGATCTACATTTTAAAACAGAACTCATTAGATGATTGAAATGGCAAATACTGTTTCCTGCTTCTAGTCACATAGTCATATTGTGCAACAAAAACTCCTCTAAATCACCCTTTCGATGCATATAGTCAATATGGATCTTTTCCAAATCAGGCTGTTTAAATGTATACTATACATTATTAAAGTTGGTGTCCATAATATTCCTCTTATATTCCAATGCATCTTCTCATTGTCACACAACCTCTGATTAATCACAAGCAGCATGTTGATATGTTCTTTCCTAGTTTATTTAAAAGCATCCCTCAATTTATGTAAACCGGTGAAACACGGCCATTGTAAGGGAGCAGTGCTGATGGAAATAGCCTGGGAACAATGTTCCATATGATAAGGATGGACAGCAGATCACTCCTCTGGGAAATGAAAATGTTCATTTAACAGTATGAATGGCACGGCATTCTGGCAAATGACTGACATATCAGCAGTGTTAAGCCTTAGACTTGAGATTGATTTGGATCCAACTTCAAGAAATTCAACATTTCTTTTCAATGTACAGTCTTGCTGTAATATGAAATCCTTCAGAAGTATATTTTTCAGTCTCAATATCATACTCTAAAATAGATTTCATCTCAATATAAAATTATGGGCAAGCTTTTATGAAGGTTAAAAAAAAAAAAATACATTCCGAAAAGTTAAAATCTTTAGTCCAAAGGTGCAAGAGACTGCTTTACAATCTGGCACCAGTTAAAAGTAGGTGAGAGACAGAAAAACTGGCTGTCATGGCAGGGTTGCACATTACCTGCAGTGTGGAAAAGCAAACTGTGATGCTGGAGTAGCCATTCCTGCTGAGGCCTTATATCTGTAACAACACACTTTCTTTCCATCTTGTAGGTAGAATTAACATGAGACCCATTCAAAGACTCCGTGTTGTATAAGTTGTTCCTGAACCTTAGTGTGCAATGTAATTACCCGGAAATAGGTTGAATATGCACATTCCTGGCCTAACCCCAAACGATTTTGGTTTAATAGGTCTAGAATAGGCACCAGAATAGGGTCTTATTAAAAATAAACTTTTAAATTTTGAACTTATTTTACTCTTGCAGGAAATTCATAAAATTGTACAGAGTCCTTTTATTTCCCTCACTTTATTTCCCCTAGTACTAACATTTGCATAAACTTGGTACAATTTTTTAGATTACAAAATTGCCAGTGGTACAATATTACTGATCTACAGAGTTCATATGAATTTCACCAGTTTTTCTATTTATACCTTTTTCTGTGCCAAGCTCCCATATTGCATTTAGACATTTCTCCTTTTCTCCAATCTGCAACAGTTTCTCGGTAATCTCTTAATTAAGCATTTTAGGTTTATCTGATATCAGCTGATGTGCAATAAAGTTGGAGAAGATTGAATTAGAGGATCTTTGTTTATCATATGCAGAGGCTGAGAGGGGAAATTCCCTGGAATTCCTCTGAATTACTATAGATACTATTATTTCTAAGGATTGATTACAGTTGTCTTGGATACATATAACTTCTCCTTTTTCCTTTCGCTTATATTTTGATATAAATTCTACAATATGCTTTTATTTGAACAGGAATTGTACTCCATAGGTACAGCTTTACAGAGTGGGCTGTCATTATGCTGGACTGTAATCCACTGACGTTACATTTCTGAATTGTGGATACATGTGATACACTATTCTGCCATTTCATGAGTTGGCTTATTCAGGTGGTTCATATGAAAATGATTTTATAGTAAACATTTTTGTGCACTTTGCCTGTGTCTCACTGCTCTAGACCTGTGTTCATGTCTCAAACGTATCACTCAATTTTTGGATAAGCTTGGATAAATATCTATCCTTTCTAATTCTTATTTCCTAACTATAAAATGGAGAGCCTGCTGTGGGATCACACCTGTGAACAGCCATTACACTCCAGCCTGGGCAACTCAGCAAGACCGCGTCTTGAAAAAAAAAAAACATTGCCATGGAATGATGGCTCTCAGGAGACCACAGACAGTGTTGAGTGCAAAGCACAAATTTAACATGTAAAAAAATGGAGACACAGTAAGGGTATGAACATACTAAGGTCAGCCATCCATTACTGAGAAGAAAAAAAGTTAAACCCTAGGTCTCCCTACTGATATGAACTTTTTCCATAATCCCTATGCTCTAATGTACCCACACCATTATTACTCTTTCAACATTTTCTCAGAGGAAAGGGATCCCTCCTTCCAAGGTTTGCCTCTGCCTCTACAAGAGATTCTCATTCCTCTAACTTTGATCTCTTTATGCCTTCTTCTCTGTCTCCAAGTTTGTCAAGTTTTGTTGTTTTCCTTTAGCAAATGACAACAATAATAAAAAAGAAATATTTTCTACCATCAATTATTCATACCATTGCACTTTCCATTTGTCCCCAAATCTCTTGAATATCTCTCCTTCCTTAAAATTTAATTACTCGTTATTCCATCTTATTCTGTCTCCTTCCTCAAACTATTTACTGAAACATCACTTATTCATACCACTGGTGACTTACACATTTACACATTCAAAGGTTCTTTTTGTTTTGCTTTGTTTTTTGTTTTTGCCTCTTCATCATTTTTCACCTCTCCAAGGTAGTTAAACTGTTAACCACATACTACTTCTTGAAATATGGTCTCTCGGCTTTTCTAGTACTCCTCTCTCCCTGGTTATCTGTACTTTCCAGCTGTCTTTCACACTGGTACTTCACCATGTTTTAAATAGCATCATCCATCTGGCTAACTTATTTTATAGTCACTGGTAATACACTTACTAGATGTTTGTCTTAGTTTCTGTGCCAGAAATTCAGCTCCTTCACCCTTTTTTGTCTGCTTGGTGAAAATGGATTTGAGCCTTTTAAATATTTTCTTTGCCAATTGGTGTGACATTAAGCTGTGTCAGTAGAGGGCACTGGAGTGACATTTCAGAAGAAAAGGGTTTTTTCTTTTTTTTTTTTTTTTTTTTTTGAGACAGAGTCTCGCTCTGTCACTCAGGCTGGAGTGCAGTGGCCGGATCTCAGCTCACTGCAAACTCCGCCTCCCGGGTTCACGCCATTCTCCTGCCTCAGCCTCCGGAGTAGCTGGGACTACAGGCGCCCGCCACCTCGCCCGGCTAAGTTTTTGTATTTTTAGTAGAGACGGGGTTTCACGGTGTTAGCCAGGATGGTCTCGATCTCCTGACCTCGTGATCCGCCCGTCTCGGCCTCCCAAAGTGCTGGGATTACAGGCTTGAGCCACCGCGCCCGGCCGAAAAGGGTTTTTTCTTACTGGCTCAGTGCTTGCTGAGAAGACTCCTGCAACCAAGTTGGCTTCTCCAGTGTCCAGCTTCTGTGGTGTCCTCAACTTTCCCAGGGCCCAGGGCCTAGGTGTGGCTTTTGTATTTTGGCAACAGGCTCCTGCAGTCCACACAGATTTTTCAGCACCCTGCACCCACAGCATTGACTTCTTCGGTATCCAGTTTTCTGTGGTGAACAGTGGTCAGCAACATCCATCAGTCAGCAATGTCCCCTAGCAACTCTCTAGGGTGATTTTGTAGTGAGGTACCTCTAATAAGACACCTCCCTGTGAACAGCTTTTCCCGGAACTCTCGATGGCCGACTTCTCTGCCACTCAGTGAGCCAGGGTTGTACCCTCTCTAACAAGATCTTGATCTCAGCCTGGGGAACTTCTGCTTGGGTGCTCTAACTTAGCCCTATGGGTAGCGACTCTTTACACCTATGCCTGTAAATGTTACATTTCACTGTACTTCTTCCTCATCAATTCTTTATTACTCTAATTCCTATTATAATTAATAATTCTTTACATTAAATGTTTTCTGTTTAAATTACTGAGTGGTTTCTCTCTCCCTTTGCACTCAGTATGATACAGCTTTCCCACTGTCATACAATCTGGTTTTCCCAGAGAGCACTACCTTAGATCATGTTTCAAGTGCTACTACTTCTATTAGGAAGTAGAATTCTAAGGAAATAACAGTGAGGGGAAGGGGAAGTGAAATAAAGAAGGAGAAAGAAGATGGATTTGTAATTAAGCTGGAGGTAGCCATTGTTAACACCTGTGCCTTTGATGGGTTAGTAGATTAGTTTGGGCCATGTTTTGAAAGTCTGTGCGAACTAATGGAAGTCTATTTTGAGAAAGAAGAGAAAATAATTTATCTGCTGGCTCTTGAGTTTCACTGATCACTGTTTCCCTTCACAGTGCGTTAGGTTCCCTGTACTGTTTGCGCCTGCAAGGGTGCCAAGCACATCCCTCCTGTTGTCTCACACACAGTGCCAAAAGGGATGTCTTGAAGAGGGTAAAGACACAAGGTGTGGGCACTAGGAGCAGTGCCTGCATAATGATGCTCAGTGCCCCTGCAGCCGTTATGATTTTAGTGGTGATTTGGGTGAATCAAGTAGCCGGGGTCCCAACAAATAAGAATAAAAGTATGTGAGGAGGCACATACAATCCAGTGTACTTCACATAGAATTTTATTAATGTCTGTGACTTGAACTACATTCTACAAGTAGATGAATCTCAAGTCTCTATCCTACCTGTACTTTCCCTCCTGAGAACCAGGCTATACCTGTCCTCACAAATGCTTAAACAACAAACATGCATGAATGCCTCACAAGTGCTATCTTACAAATGCTGTAGCTTGGGCATGTGTAAAACTGAATTCAGGCCCAGCATGGTGACTCACACCTGTAATCCTAGCACTTTGGGAGGCCAAGGTGGGAGGATTGTCTGAGCTCAGGAGTTCAAGACCAGCCTGGGCAACACGGTGAAACTCCATCTCTACTAAAATACAAAAAAAAAATTAGCCAGGCGTGGCAGTGTGCACCTGTAGTCCCAGCTACTCAGGAGGCTGAGGCAGGAGAATTGCTTGAACCTGGGAGGTGGAGATTGCAGTGAGCCAAGATCGTGCCACTGGACTCCAGCCTGGGTGACTGAGCAAGACTCCATCTCCCCCACCCAACACACCCTCCCAAAAAAACTGAATTCAATTCAATATTTTCAAAACATACTGTGCCTAGTATCTTCACTCTTAGTCAGGAGGGTTACCATCCATTTTTTGTTCTTCTAAGATGGAAACTTTGATTTTCCTTGGGATATCACTGTCTTACGGATTCAAATTTAGTTGCTCACTAAATCTTTTTTCATTTTCCTTTAGAAATGTCTCTCAAACTGGCTTCTATTTTTATTGTGACTGCCATGATCTTATCCCAGGTTTATTCTCCTAACTCTCTCAAATTTTTGCAGCAATGTCTACCACAGCCCCTCTCTAACCCCTTCAAAGTGATTATTATCTTTAAAAAATGACTCTGTTACTTCTGTACTTTAAAACTCACCTTGGCTGCCCATTGACTATAGACCAAAATCCAAACTCTTGGCATACAGAGTCATTCATTGTACACCCCCAAATATCTATTCCTAAAGCCACGATTTCTTCTTCCACTCACTCTCCTCTCCACCCAGCTTCTTTTCCTATATGATGTTTTCATGCTTCTGCCTTACTGAACTTTCCAACATATGATGAATATTCCCACATTTTCAAGTTTTAGGACTATGCAAATGTTTTTCCTATTGCTTAGAATAGGAAAAGAATCTCTACTTCTCATAAAACACAGGCTAAATGGCACCTCTTCAATAACTTTCCTACAAGTTAAGTGTTCTCTTCTCTCAGCTCCCACAGCACATTTCTTTATCATCCTAAAAGGATTTTCATATTTTATGGTAATTTATTTGTTTTTACACCTGTATTACCTACTATATTGTGGTATTCTCAAGGGCAGTGACCATGTATTATTCATTCTTGTATATCCAGCACTCAGTGTAGCACTTGTGCATAAACCTCCCAATAAATATGTGTTGAATTGAATTTAAAAGAAATCATAGATGTAAAAGTATGTATGGATAGTATTATCAGCAAAGCAGCATTTCACTATGGCATGATATACATCTAATTTTGTACTTGCAAGATTCTGTGTTGATGCCATAGACACTTTGTCAACCATCCAAAAAGCAGCAGAGCTTTTTACCAATGAGCAACAGCAGTGTATGTTGACAGTTTATTTCAGTACATTATATGGCACTCAACCAAAATTGAACAGCAAGAAAAGATGGAAAGAAAATGACTATTTTCTAGGCCTCTATCAGTGCAGGTAGGACTAAATGGATTTCCTGATGTTCATGTGCCTTGGTTTGCATCAACCCTTATGTGTAAATCAAATTGATCGTCCTAAGTTGTTTGGCCTGGGACTGTCATTCTAAGGCCCACAGTCATACAATGCTATATTATACTCTATTATTGTATACTACATCACAGCACACTGTATCTATTACAGTCATCTCATGTGGAATTACCTCTTTCAAAGGGATGGAACACACCCTAAATTATAATGGCCTCATCACTTGTACTAGCTTTAGTAGAAGAAGCCCTTTTAGCAACCATGTTATTACCTCTGGTATGATTAGAGGAAAGGTAGTATTTCATTCCAAGACTAAAATGTGTTTCAAGAAAAACATATAGATGTTTTAAGATATGTAAGATTAGCTTAAAAATTTACAGAGCCATGTTCAGAAGTGGTTTTCTCTGTCTTGGAATTATATGATTATATATACGATGCTAAACTTGAAGTTAACTTTCCGGTTAATTTGTAGGAAGAAGAGACTTGATTTTTCTGATCTTTGCACTATAGATAAAGACACAAAGCTTTCTATTTTTCTAGAAATTTTGTATTTTCCAGGCTCAAATATGACAGTCAAAATCTGCCCAACTATTTTGACCTTTTGTCAAACAAATTGTAGAAGTTTATTACTAGTGTCTCAGAAATAATTGTGCTTCCTCATCCATTGGCTAATTGTTAACTTATGGGTTATGTAAACACTAAAACTGCTCATTTCTCTTTCCTTGCTTTGGCTGGACGAAGCTTAGAGCAAAAATTGTGGCCTGTATTTAGCAAGTACATAAGTCTTTATACATTGAACATTTCATATGAAGCTTCATCTCAAATTCACCTTAATTTCCTACTGTTTTTTTGTTATTCTCTCTCCACCTTCATTTATTTTAATCTATTTTAAGATGCCAAAATACCCACCTTTTAAAAACTGGATTGATTTAATTTTAGGAACAAGATGAAACATATTAAATACACGCAAGAATAAAACTACTTCCTCTAATAAACTGCATAATTTTTACTCTTTGTCTCTGGTTATTTGCTTGGCTTAATGTAACAGCAGAACCACATAAAAAAAAAAAACATAAAATATTCTACTGCAGTGGCTTTTAATGTACCAATATAACCTGGGAAAGTGTCTTTTTAAATTTTAAAGTAATCATTCCTTTATGTGCCACCCCTGGGAATTTTGACTCAAATCTAGTATGGGACCCAGTTATTTATACCTTATGGACAGCTTCACAGATGAATCTAACATAGATATAGATACAGATATAGATATATATATCCCAATTTTCAAAACTGAGTATTTGAAGAAAATAGGGTGAATCACCATTTGAAAATTAAAAAGAAGTTATAAACTTATATACATGTATATTTATGATAGATAGGTGGTATAGATGATGATAATGAAGATGAATAGATGGAAAGTCAATTATTAAAATAAGGAAAAGTAAAAAAGAAAAAACAGATGATAGATTATATTAATTTAAATTGATAAAGGACTAGCGAAAGTTGTTGTATGTTGGAAACACATTAGGTGTATACAATAGTTTGAAAGATTTCTGAAGAACAACCACTCCTCCCTTCTATTTACAGACCGTCACGATAGGTCAGTAAATACTACATTGGAGCACTCAGCAGGTGCTAAGGACTGTAAGTAGTATTTTATAACTTGTACCTCATTTCATGCTAGAATAACCCTTTGAGGTAAGTATGATCATCATCACTTTTTGGATTAGCAAATTGAGAACTTTGAACCTCTGTTCATAGTTATATATAGGTAGGAGGTGACAGACCCTGAATGTAGGTCCACATCTCTCACTCCCAAACCTGCAGGCCTGGTTACCATGATCACAGTGCTCCTTCAATATATCTGTTCTTTCACCTGATATAATTCTTAATAATTCCAAATGAGCTCCTTTATCCTTTCTTAACTTCAAATATGGCAGGAGTCATCACTTAGAAATACGTAATAATTTACAATTACTGTTTCTTGAAGTTGGGAAAATCTAGGTAAACAGTCGACTACTAATGAGGTCAGTGACCACTAAGGTTTTTAAGTTTTAAATTCTCTAACATGTTATTTGAATAAATGGCACTGTAGCTTTTATAAGATTAATGGAGCATATTCCCAGATTCCTTTGATCCTAGATTCATTAACTCATGCCTCACTGATTTTTACTCAGCATTTCTATACAGAGAGAATTATACCTTTAGAACAATGATGCAAGTAAACTGATATTCCATAGAGTAAAAAGGCTACACTTGAATTTGTTGTTGTTTTTGTTATTCTCAAATGTTCTTTCCACCTGAATTATGGTATGCATTTGGTCTCACATATTTTTGTAATATTAGAGTTGGTTTATGTTATTTTTAAAATATTGAACCAGGAATAAAAATGTACCTAGAACATTCAATATTTTACATATTTGATAAAAATGGTTTGTAGTACTTTTAATTCTATGGCTAGCATATATGTCTAATTTTAGAAATGCAGTAGCTAGTTTTGTTTACTACATGTGATAATTTAATATAATTATTTACTATATTTACTTTGCTAATTTTGAACTGAGTTATATATAATTTGATAATGTATACCTTTTAAGTATTGTCTTTAAACTGAAAAAATTTAGCTTGTAAAATAAAGTCTTAAATGTTGAAACTAAAACTGTGTGTACACCGTGTGCCTGAATTGAATAGGTCCCAGATTTTCTAGTCAGCCAGCTTTCCTTGAACATGTGGGACAATTTTATTGTCAAATTTGGGCTGCTTGGATGTATTCACTTTAAATAGAAAATCAACTGAGTTTTGAATTTCATAAAACATGTTGGGTCTCTGAATATTCTACTTATGCTGGAAAGATCCCCATAAAAGCAGACCATGGTAACCACGTTCAATGGGAATTGCGAAAAAGGCAGAGCTGTCATTATGGGGAACCAAAACAAGTAGCTACTACCAGACACTCTTTGTATTTCCAAATACTTCCTATTAAATGTAAATATGCTAAAGGAGTTTGAAAGAGTACTTTGGCTAGTACTCGCTAATGCATTAGGAGGGAATCTTTTATCAATTTTACTGACTTTAGAAAGTGTGCCCTGTGGTCCAAGTATCTCTGTGAATCTCCATTCTCTACTCTTACTACCAGTAGAAAAAAATAGGTACAATTAGTTTGAGTACTCACCTGGGCTAAATATTGTGCTTCAAATTCTTAGCATACATTATACTGTACAATTTCCATAACTATCTTATGAGATAAGTGTTCTTTCCCTGTTATAATAATGAAGAACCTGAGGCTCAAAGACGTAAACCTAAGTGCCCTAGGTTAAAAAGCTGGTAAATGACAGAATCGTGGATTTGAACCTAGGATTCAGATTCCAAAGTCTGTGCCCTTCATCACTCCTGCAATATTTATCTTCTTCTCCTTCCCCAACAGAATTCCTCCATTGCCAATGGATTTATTGGAAGCCAGCACACTTATATTTCTGCATTCTTCTTTCTATTTATTTTATCAAAGAAATATTATTTTAAGAATATCAACTATTGCAGATAAATCTCTTCTGGAGTTTAGAACTAGTTCATCAATTCTTGCTTATTCCATTAGCTAAAAAGTAGTCTTGTTTTTTGTGGTCCTGTGTTAAGATTACCTTGAAATATGAAAGATATCTATTTCTCACACAGGTGTAGAAATTTGTGGAAAGGCAGTAATGTCATTTTGGCAGTGTATCATCTTGAATCAGAAACTAAAGCATGCAAACTGAAATTGATTTGTAACAGGTACCTTATTAGAAGCAAACATCAAGAAAACTAGAATCAATGTTGAAACAAAAATTTGTCTTGTAAGCAATCCTGAGTGAAATGTGTTGACACAGCATCACATTCTGTAGCCCCATTTTTGCATGCTTTTCAAAGCACAGCTATCTCAGGCTGAGGGAGATGAATAATTGACTGATCACTGCATAATTCAACATAGTGTTGTAAAAATTCAAGGTCTGGCAAATTTGAAGCTTTTCTTTTTTATTGAGACTGAGGTTAAAGTTTCAATCAACCTTGAAGAAACATTTAAATAGCACAAGGATATATGATTTATTAAAGTGCATATTATTCTTTCTTATATTCCCTCCTTCTTCATTAAGCTTTCTCACATAATGCATATATAAAGTTAAAAGAGTATCTGTAAGGTTTAGTAGAGCTCCGTCTGTAGTGACTTCAAAAGCAGTAATATCATCAACATCTGAACACACTTATCAAGCAAAGAAGCTCAAATAAATTGCTTTCTATATGTCCCATTATATTTTTATTTGTGATATATGCAGAGTTTAAACTAGTATATTCTAAAATTTCTGCAAAAACATCATCATCAACAACAATCCATGGAGTTATTTTTCATTCAATCCATTTTCCTAGGAATTATTATTACATCAACCCAGGCACTCTCTTCAAACCCAGAATATAAGTCGAAAAAGATAAAAACAGAGGCCTTGCCAAAAAAGGAGAAAGCAATCCACTTTGACAGGGAAGTACGAAAAGAAGAAAAAGCTGCTTCTGTTTAATTAAGTGGAAGAGATGTTAAGAATTATTGGAGATTATTTTAAATTGAATTATATTTATTTTCATATAAAGATTACATTTTTAATTTTCAAGATTAATAGAATTCTGTTTATCTTTAAAAATTCTGAAAAAATTCTTTATATTATACTTCATATTAACATTTAATAATTATTTCATTACATGAATTGACAATTTTATAGCTATTCTAAGAAATGTTTAGAAATTATTTACCTTTAGATATTTCTAAGGGAGACATAAATTAAAAATCTGTCTTTGTACAAAAATTTGGTTTGGGTACAATAAGATTTTTCTGATATGTGAAAGATACATTTTATTAATTTGCATATATTAAGAAAGTTTTTTTTTTTTAATTATACTCAATGTAAATTGGAGAAAACAGGATGAATGGCAAATTTTCTGTGAAACAGAAGCAATTGATTTTTGCATCACAAGTAGACTTCATCATAAAATAACCAACTTTAAACTAAAGTATTTGAGAACGTTTAGCTCAACCTTGTACACTTAAATAGTGTAAGTTCAACATAATTATACTAGCATGCAACCAGACTGTAATAATTGTGCATTGGATAACCACGATTTGACATAAAATAGGCATAAAACAGGCATGTTGTTTTAGAAAATCTGACATTCTCACTGGGGAGCAAAATGTTGGTATGTAAAGCAATTAACTAACAAATATAATGATTTTCTATTTCTCCTTTCTAAACAGTTTTACCAAATCCTAAACAAACACTATTATGGCATAATGTCAAAGAAGACTTATAAAATAAAGTGAACAAAACAGCTTAATAAATTTTCATGTTTCAGAAGTGATTTAGGAGATAAGACACTGTCATTAAGAATTATGAATCTCTTTTAAATATCATGATGAGGTTAGATACAAACTGAAACACACTTCTTTTTCTAGAGTAACTTAAATGCTGAAATCAGTTGAACATATAATGTCTAAATCAGAAAGTCACATACCCCAGCTACTGTTTTTCAACTTCTTCAGTCACATAGATTGCCCTGAATTGCATAAAACATTTTTCTCTTGCAACTTACTTAGCAGTTCCTTGGGCTGTCTAATGAACTAAAAGATTATCATTATTGTTAGGTACACAGGAGTGTAGGCTGCATGGCACACACTGTTGATTTGATACCCTCTATGATGACAGTATATGGTTCACCGGCTTGGTTAAACAGCACATCAGCAGCAGTGATGGGTGATCAATCTCATTCCCCATAGCATTGCTCCCCAAAGAGTCATTATTGAGAATAAAATGAGAAAAGGCTATCAGAGGGAATCATTGGGTCTATGGCTTTAAAAAATAATAATAAATTAAAAAAAAAAAAAAGTAACAAAATAAATGAACAAGAAGAGTCTTGGGAAAATGCATTTTTTAAAACCTTGTTATAAAAAGAGAGGCAAAGGGACTGATTAATATAGTGGAAAATGGCAACTTTATTTTCATACTTACCACAAGTACGCATCCTTGTCAAGTACTCAGTAGCAGCTTATTATGCAAGCATATTTAAATGAAACTTCCATTTCATTAGTATATTATATTCATTTAAAAAAATAAATTAAAAGATGCACACAAGGTATCAGAATCTCAACTACCAATGGCCAATACCTGGTACAAATTGAAAACTAAGTTTAATTTTCTAAATTTAAGATTAACATTCTTAATATTAACATCATATGAATTTTCATTTTGCTGTTCTGTATCAAAGAATGAAAAATCAACAGTGTAACTAGTATAAAAAGCCAATTCTAAAATATAAACTTATTTCTAAAGTGATTTAGTTGAAAAAAATCTAATTCTTATTTCTTCCTTTACAACTATACAGGTTGAGAATGTTAATAAGCATTCCTAGTAAGGTACAATAATTGGAACTAATATTTTTCCCATGTGAATTTCCCTTATAGGAACTTGATTATCTTGTAAGGCAGAGAAAAATTGGTAAAGAATGTTGTAATTCAGAAAATGAAAATGTTCATTATAATATCTCACATTTATTTAGTTCTTATGATGTCTCAGGTACTTGCTAAGAACTTTACATAGATTCTCTTATTTAATCCTCATAGTATCTCTGAGGTAGTTTCTATTAGTTATCTGTTTTACACATGAGGAATCTGAGGCCTAGAAAAGGATTAAATAGCTTGTTTAAGGCTATAACACTTGTAAGAGTTGGAATAACAAGTTGAAACAAGAGAGTTTGACTTTAATTTCTACCTTATTCAATACCATGCATTTTTACTTATCTTGAAAGTTTGCAGAACATTGCTTTTATTTCTAGGAACCAAATTTTCTGAATCTTATAGTAGGAAATACCATTTGGTAAATGAAAGACATAACTTCAAAAAATATTTTAAGTTTTACTCACCCTCCCCGCTTTTTTTTTTTTTTTTCTATCAAGTTAGTTACTCTTGGTACCCTTAAGAAAACCCTTATCAAAATGTCTTACAATCAGGAAATCTTCGTGTTTTACATAAAAACAATTCACAAAGCTAGCTCCAGGGCAATGTTGGTGTTTTACATAAAAACAATTCACAAAGCTAGCTCCAGGGCTAGGTAAATTTAGCAGCTTCATGACATAACCAGGAGCTCAGGTACTTTCTGTATTATCCCATTTATTTGTTTATTAGAGGCAGAATCTCTCACTCTGTTGCCCAGGGTGGAGTGCAGTGGTACAATCATAGCTCATTGCAGTCTTGAACGTCTGGGTTCAAGCAATCCTCCCTCCTCAGCCTCCCAAGTTGCTGGGACTACAGTTGTGAGCCATGCCAACGAGCTTCTTTATTATTTATCTTCCCAGTTTTCCCAGCTTGACCTCCTTAGATTCACAAGATGGCTCCAGAAGTTTCCAGATATAATATCCAGACATGATAGTGTGCAGCAAAAACAAAAACAAAAACAACAACAAAAAACTTTCAAATGGTCTCCTGGAACTTCCCTCATGTCTCTTTCAGCAGAATTTTGTTGTATGTCTGTGCCTATACCAGTTCTAAAGGAAGAGAATGGAACCACCATAATCAGTTAGCCCTGTATGTCAGCTCTTGCTAGGAATGGATGAGACCTCTTCTTCCAAAGGAGAAGGTCAACTTAAGACAGGTGGGTTCCAGAACCAAATTAGGCTACTTTATAAAGAAGAAAGGGCAGAAAGAATGTAAATAGCTGTAGTGTCCAATGAACAATAGCATCTAGATTAAGAGCACGGATTGGATTTAAACAGGTTGGATTCATATTCTTGTGCCATCATTTGCAAGTTATGAAGCTATGTGGGCTCTTGAAAATTTATTAATTGCTCTGTGCCTGTCTCCTCTCCTGTAAAGTAGAATCCATAACAGTGACTATTTCCTATAGTAGTTTTAAGGTTGAAATGTGCTGAAATGTGTACAGCACTGAGAACAGTACCTGGCCCATATGATAACATCTATGTCTGAAATTTCCAAAAGTATTTTAAAGCTCACATTATAGGAGTTTCTAGTTTCTGGTCCAGCGTGTAGGTAGCTTGGAAGACACCGCTCCATTCTCACAATAAGTAAAAAGTTGAACAAATCGAAAAATCAACAACTCATCTTAGATCCTTCTAAGAAGTGAAGTTGCAGGGCAATCTGATGCTCCCCAAATTGAAGAGGCAGACAGACTGATATTGAGAATCACAACTTACCAGAGCTGAAACCCATAAGCAGAAACTTCTGTGGTAACCAGTGCAGAGGTAGGAAAATCTGAATCCTAATTCATGAATTGATGAAGGCTCCGTATAGACAAATCTGATGATTTAAAACTCTAGGGGACCCAGTCATGGGGTTGGGTGGGGGCGGCTCACATTTTTGTTACTATACTACATTTCCAATGCAATGTAATATAAGGACTTATTCCGAGGACTTTTAGGTGATAAAACGAATGAAGATTCAATCATCCAGAAAGCTATTGTGTGCTATAATCAGATTTATTATCCTTTATAAATTTCATTATAACTTCAGAAAAGATCATTGGAGTTACTAGATTTGGTTGCATACAAATGTACCGAAAATTCTCATGACATTTGCTTTAAATTACATAGTTTCTACTTGTTTTCATTGTCTTAAAACACTAGAGTGGTGAATGAGATAGATCTAATACCTGCCTATAAAAATTATATAATAGCAAGGTGGCAGACTAGAAATAGCTAATTATTATACACAATTGATTACTGGCTTGTCATTGTGCGAATTACTATGAAGAAATATAAGATGTAATTGGAGCTTATAGCTGAGGAAACAGGTCTAGTCTTAAGAAGGCAGGGTCCCGATAACTACCCAGTTAGCTATGAAGAGTTAGGAATAATGTATTAGGTGAAAGTACATTGGAAAATCATTTAGAGGTCAGCATGTCTGAGGCCACTCGGTGGAGATTAATAAAACCAAGATCTGGAAAAGTTGAACTTTCACAACAAAAGAAAGAGTATCAAAAGATGAGACTGGCAAGTCAGAATAAATGACATATGAAGAGTCTTGTCAAGCATGGTGAGAAATGTAGTTCTTATTCTACAAGCAACAGCAATGTATTAAAGTATTTTTTTTTTTAAACACTGGTAGGATGTATTCTTCAGTGAACACTCACTATTATGGGAAGACAATACTTCCCATACTATATGGAAGTACTATATATCATCCTGCATGGACTTGTATCACTTCAATCTAGTCTTCGAATAATAGGTGAGGGATGATAGGATTTTGGACTAAGGTTTTAAGAGAAGACATAAAAACATACCTGAAAGTACAATCAAGAGGATATGTTGACTAAATGTCTGTGGAATATAGATATATAGCACAAAAACCTCTCTCTTTTACTCTCTCTCTCTTTAAAAAAAAAAAAAAAAAAAAATAGGCCCTTATTGATGTTTGAAGAGATGGTAGGCTGCCTCTTACATGGCTATGACACTTTTGTGAAGCAGCTTTAAACCTCCCCTTACAGCTGAAGCAACATAATCATTTCACATCTATGTCATGAAGAATGCACCAATACAATCTGCACTTAGAGTTTATGGAAATGAGGAGAGAGAAGTCTTTTCAAATTTTAGCTGAACTAAAAAGCCTCAACATTTCTAAGACATATGAATAAGTAAATAGATAGCTATATATTGTCAACATATTTGGTCAAAATCCTACATCTGCCTAATTTAAAATTAATACTTTTGTCCCATTGTATAGTATCAGTTGTATTAATCTGAAAAATTCTGAGAACAATAGTATAATTTCAAATAAATTAAAGGGAAATAATAAAAGTAATAGAAGAAAATAATAAAATAATCCACAAAGACATAATATTGAGGATTAAACAGGCTAAAAGTTATTTTTTTTAAAGTCTAATGAAATGGATAAACTTCTGGAATCACTGATCAAGACAGTAAAAAGAGCCAAGAAACAATAACATTAGAGTAATAATAAAAACAGGGATACTACTATAGATGCAAGTAAGATTAAACAATGCTTCTCAATATTAAATGTGCTTACAAATGACTTGATGACTGTATTAGTTTGCTAGGGTTGCTATAACAAAAAGAGACTGGGTGACTCATAGAAAGAAATTTATTTACTTAAAGAGGCTAGAAGTTCAAGATCAAGGTGTCAACAGAGTTGGTTTCCACGTAAGGGCCCTTTCCTTGCCTTGTAGATGACTTTCATCTGTGTCCTTACATGGCCTCTCCTCAGTGCTCTCACACATCCCTGGTGTCTCTTCTTCTTCCTATTTTTTCTTTTATTTTTTAGTTGGCACATAACAATTGTACATATTTATGGGATACAAATTGATATTTCAATACATGTATACAATGTGTAATGATCAAATCAGGGTAATTAGCATATCTATCACCTCAAGCATGTACCATTTCTTGGTGTTGTGAACATTCAAAATCCTCTCTTCCAGTTTTTTGAAAATACACCCTCAATTATTGTTAACCATATTCACTCTATAGTGCTGCAGAACACCAGCACACATCTCTCCTATCTCGTTGTAATTTTGTATCTGTTAACCAACCTCTTTCCACCATGCCCTTCCTTCAGTGCTTCCAAGCCTCTCTTACCTGCAGTTCTACTCTCTACTTCCTCTTTTTATAATGTCACCAGCCGTGTTGTATTAGGGGCTACCCATAAGACTGTATTTAATCTTAATTATCTATATAAAGGTCCTATCTCCAAATATAAGTCAAATTCTGAGTAATTGGGAGTTAGGACTTCGATGTAGAGCCTTGAAGAAGACATACTTCAATCCATCACTGGGACTTCCTTCAGTAGCTCTGAGATGGGACTCAAGATTGAGCATTTCTTAAAAGCTCCCAAACAATGCCAATGCTGCCTAAATGCAGAATATACCTTGAGTTACAAGGAATAAAATGGATTAACAGAAAATATTTCAATAACTATAAGTTGTTATAATGAAAAACTTAGATTAAAAGAAGAAATTCCTAGTAAAATGTAGATTAATAAAATTGATTCAAGAAAATAATGAGCTTTACATGATCTCGTAATTATAAAAATCTTACATCAATATTTTTAAAGTAAAAAAACTGTGGCAGATAAATAAACCAAGACAGCTTTAGAAATATGTACTTTCAACATTCACAGGGAGAAATTTTGAGTCCTATAAAAACATTTCATGGGAAGTAAGAGGTAACATTTCCCAACTAGTTTTATGAGGCTAGTAAAAACTTGACACTCTATCCAGACAAAGGAAGTACAAGAATGAAAACATAAAATCTAATTTCACATGATGCTTAGTCAAATGCTAAATATTAGCCAAATAAAGCTAACAATATATAAAAGGAATACTTATATATTACCCCCATTATATGTATTCCATGCATGCAAAGATTGTTTTTAAAAGTATTTTCAAAAAGCTATGTTAATCTATTTTTTAAAATCTTAAAACTCATCTCCATAAAGGGAGAACAGTAATTCTATGAAATTCAAATTCCATTCATGAGACATATTCTTGGTAAACTAGAAACAGAAGAGTGATATGGTAGGTCTGATGTGGCACCTGAGAAACTGCCCTTTTTAGCACTTCCCAGGTGTTACTGAAGCTGCTGATGAGGGAACTACACCCTGGAACCATGGTATGTGCTACAATAAGGCCCACATGGCTGTTTAATTCTTTCTGGGTTCAGTTAGCATTGAAAAGTAGCAAAACCCCCCATATACTCTCAAAGCCATCAAATTTATGTGTACTGTTAGATGCACAGATTATAAGTTAAAGGTATAATTTTATTGCTTTGAAAATTAATAATGATGCAATCATTATTTTCTCAGATATCAGCCTAAGAGTTACAACAGTACAGTAGGGTTACTATTGAAATTTAAATTCAATAAAACCATTTCATGAGACTAGAATAAAGAGAAGTAGCATGCATATGTGTGTATGTCTACATATCGCTTTCTAAAACTACAGAAAACAAACATACGTATATAAGTACACATCTGCTTTTTCAAGGACGTTGTCAGGAGCTGGCTCACATGATGTATCTTTGATAATAGTCCTGATACTTGACAGCCTTCTCTTGAATCCAGCAGGAATCATGAGGTCCGCTAATGCTCCTGGTAAGTTGTATGAAATTTGTTCTCATCACATGTCTATGTACACTTTCTACTCCTCACACTGGCTGAATTGATTGGGGTGAAGAGAAGGTAGACTCAGAGGGCCATCTGCACAAAAATCTGCTATTTCATACTCAAAACCTCTTTCCCTTACATCTGTGGTTCTCAATTAGAAGTGGATTTGCCCCAGGATATATTTATCAATGTCTGAAGACATTTCAGGTTGTCACAACTAGGAGTGGGGTACAGGGAGTGGTACTTGTATCTTGTGGATAGAGGCCTGGGCTACTGCTTAAAATTCTACAATGCACAGGATAGCTCCCCACTATCCTGATCTCTCTCTTTTCCTTTGTCCTTCCTTGCCTCTTACTGTCCTTCTCCCTCTATCCCTTAATGGTGTATTTCATCCCAGGAGAATATACCTTAACGGTATATTTGTTTTATCCCAACAGATACCCACCACATTGATCCTTCAAATATTTCCAGAATGTCTGAATTGGGAGTTACAGCACTTCATTTTAAGGTCCTTGACAACATGGGTATTATTTCAAAGGGTATTTCCTGAACCTTCACCCTGCCTTACCTCCAGCACAACAATCTATATGCAGATGATACTCAATAGATGCCAACGGATATAATGAAATGACATTTTTCTACAAAGAATGGGTCTTTCTAATACTATTAGAAATGAAGATATTTATATGATGAATAGCTCACACAAATATAGAAAAAATATTAATTTTCCCCTAATTTGCATTTGTGCATAGCACCTCGGAGAAATATAAATGTAGAGGTTGTTTTTACTATGATTATAAAATATTTTGTTGCTCTTTCATATGTCCTTCTAATTTGATTATATCTGTTTACAGTGTGAACAGGGTACATTTTTAAAGTGAATAACTAAAGATATTCAGGACTTGAATTCTATAATTTTAAATTACAGAGCAAATACTAATTGAAATGTTCCAAATATATTCTTAATTTAGTATTTAAATTTCTAAAGTAGGCACCTTGTCCTTATCCATCACCTATTCCAATTCTTAGAGAATATACAAGTAAAATAGTATTCATTTTGATGGACCCTATTTGATGGACTCGTTTGGGCAGGAGGAAGCAGAAGACAAAGTGGACAGTAAAACAGCTCCTTTGTTGATAACCTAAGACTATATAAAAATCCAACAGAAGAATAAATTTAGGTTTCTTAGGGCTAGCTGTTCCACCTAAGCACTAATGTGTACCAGATAGAATAGATGAGGCAACACAAAATTTACAAATTAATTAATGACACTGACTTATTTACAGTCCTTTAACAAATTAGACAACTGGGCAATGCCCAAGAATATTTGAGCTTATATTTCAGTGTTATTCTTTTTATTTACTAGCCAAATCTATGATCCCATTAAAAGTTAGCTTCCTTTTTCACGAACTACTCCACATAATTTTGTCTACAATGAAATAAAAAGTTAAATAATGGGTCACTCTGGCCTTAGTTTTTACTTACTTGGTTTTAACGTAGCATTTTCAATATGATATTATTAACATGACAAGACCTAATGCCTGCATCCATTGGGAGAGGTACTTATCCTGTTTGGTCTTAATGAAGTTCCTGAATATACCGGATTGTATTCCAACTGCATTCTTGATCTGCCTCACTCTTTTGATTACAAAATGGTAAGCACTGACCATCTTTCCCCACCAAAACTAGTCTCTTTCTCCTGAAATACTTCTGACTTATCTGTTTGTAAATATTCTATTTTTAATAGCTGGACAAATTCCAATATACTATACTTTATACTTTAAGAGTTGGACAAATTCCAGTATACTATATGTTCTTTCCAGTATATATTTGTTCACGTTAAATAAAATCAACAATCTCTTTTATACAGATCTTTAAAATATTTTTTCTTCTTATAGAAAGAAGTCTACCTTTTCATTTTCCCATATACTCACCAGCTAATTATAACTTTTAATAAAACATTCTTTGTAATATAGTTTATTCTATTTAATTTCATCCATGAAAACCAGTTCCAAATCCCAGTTAACTTTCAAAGTAACAGCTACACTGTTTCTCTCATCTGGCTAAAGTGGCAAGATAATTGGTTTTAGGCAACATGTGGTAGAAAAAGTCTATTTAGTAAGGGTATAACAGAGTAGAATCTCATTTCCCAAGTTCGAATGAAATTTAAATGAGTATGTTTTTGGTTTTCACAGAGTATAAAATTTAAATTATGACTTTTCATATAGACTTATCATAAATTTCTTCAAATTCTAATGAATCTGATGATTCTCTCATTGAACAATGTATCTATAAATGAAGAAAAATTATTTAAGCCTGGTTTTCCTTGGGTATATGTTTTGAATTAAAAAAAAAAGACATTTCTTAGGATCTGAAGAGGGAATACAACTGGAAGACAGTGCTCTCATTATAAAAACATATGCACAGCTCTCCATGTGAAGAATCTGGTGTAAAATATCTCCGATTGGGCATTAGAAGTAAAGGACAGTGTAGAAAAAATAGCTCTACTCTTCCATGGATGATTCAGCATTGCTTCGTATTCAGGAACTATGAATTACGTGCCAAACAAAGTGCCTGAAGGAGCAGATGCTGGAATGTTCATGTCCTAAACATGTAACCCTGTTAGTATCAAAGCAGCTTACTGGAAGATACATCAACCCCAAGGGCCATTTGACCACATTCCCAGAGCTTTCTGATATGAAAGACTTTAGGAAATGAAAGATAATCTACCACGGCTTTCATCCCTATCCCCTCAGACTCTATTATAATCACCTTGTGAGAAAGCACACTTCATTACAAAATCAAATTGCTTGCCTCCCAAGAGCTACTTTTTAGTCTGGGTGGATTTTAGTTATCCTCCGAACAACCAAAAATAATCAAGATGATTGTCTTAGTTTGACAATGTCTGATGGCTTTTGCATAATCACATCAGAAAGATTTTCTTTTCCTTTCTAGAAATTCCTTTGGATAAACCAAGACAGTGTATAACTGATGCACATTAAAAGCAACATTATTAATTTATGTCAAATAAAAACTAATAAACAGTTGTATTTGAAAAGTAGAGTTTCATTCTGTCTGAATTTAGAGGTCTTAATGGCATCACTAAGAAATTATCCAAAAATATCTACTCTTCTTATGTTATTTTCTACCATTTGTCCTTGAAATATTTTTCTTTGATATAGGTCTGCCTAAAATCAATAGCAAATAAATAATTCTAAAATAGCAAACTCACTAATTAAACATATAAAATTATTTAAAAGCAGTAAAGTAAATAATAATTCAAAGTGTTTCTCTCTAAATAAAATAAGTTATCAGGTATAAGGGAGAATCTCAACCAACTTTTAGCGAGATTGCAGGAAAAAGAGTGAGCATAAATTTAATGTAGACTTAAATTTGAAATTACACAGATCAAATGAGTCACTGCTTTTGTATATTCTTATCTCTCATGGCTTTGGTCAGTCTTCAGAGCTGCACTGTCTCTGGAATCCTAGTATGAACTTATCTGCGATGGTGAGCAGAGTTATAAAATAGAGTCAGCTCTATCTAGTCCTACCTGAGACCAGTGGCAACACGTGTTTTTCCAAGAATCATTACCTCTTCTTGAATCAGATTTATATCTTTCTGAATATTCACAGGTACTGGTACTCTAGATTGAAACTCTAAAGTAAGTGACTGGTTAGATAAATTCATATAAATATAAAATCATACATTTCTGAAAAATGAATATAAGTAACAAGGGGAAATCAGGAATTATTTTGCTCATTGTTACAGCTGAAAGTTGAAACTAAAAGTTGATCAGAAAATGTGTGTGTCTAGAGTCAGGATTACAAGGAATCCCTAAGAATATGAAAATTACACAAATATTTGAAAACTAACCATTTCTGAATAACCAACAGTAAATGAAGAAACAAAACAGAAATTATAAAATGCTTTGAACTGAAAACAATCTAAATAAATTATTCTAAAATCAGATCCAGAAATATAAAAAAATATATAGCATAAAAACGGGGTTTCATTCTCTAAATGCAAGATTCAAAAGTCAATCAATGTGATTTATGATATTAACAATCTATAAAAGAAAAATCAAATGACCATCTCAATAGAGACAGAAAAGAATATTTTACAGAATTCAACAACTCATCCAGAAAAAACACTCATCAAACTAGAAATAGAAGAAAAATTCTACAAACTGATAAGGGACATATAAAAACTTACCAATGACATCATATTTAATAGCAAAAGATTAAATATTTTTCCCTTAAGATCAGGAACAAGACAAGGATGTCCACTCTCACCATTTCTATTCGACATCATACTAGAAATTATAGACAGTAAAATAAAGAAAATATATAATAAAAGTAACTTGATGAAAAGAGAAGGTATAAAACTTTTGTTATAAAATGTTGCCTTTTGTTCAAAGGCAAAATTATGGTCTATGTAGAAAATGTCAAAGCATGTACAAAAAAAGCTACTAGAAGTAATAAGTGAATTTAGCAAGGCTGAAGAGTACAATATCACTGTAAAAAAGACTATATTTCTATACAGACGTAATGAACAATCAGTGATTGTATTAGACAGGAACACTGGAAATTAATTCAAAAAATTAAAATTTTTAAAACAGAAATAAATGGAAAATACACTGTAGTCATAGATCAAAAGATTCAGTACTATTAAGACATCAGAAATAGACCCACATATTTGTGGATGACAAATTTTTGATTGAGATACAATTGCATACCAATGAGAAAGTATAGTCTTTTCAACACATGATGCTAGAAAAATTAGATATCCATATTTTAAAGACAAACTTCAATTCATATTTAATGCCAGATGTACAAAATATATCAAAATAAATAAGAAAAACTAAAATTATATATCTTCCTGAAGAAAACATAAGAAAAAATTTGGTGACCTTGATTAGGCAAATAATTTTTATTGGGGGCACCCAAGATACAATATATTAAATAAAATACTTAGTATATTAGACTAATCAAAGTTAATAATTTCTACTCTTTGAACAACACTGTTAAGAGATGAAAAGTAAAACCACAAAGTCGAAAATATTTGCAAATTATATACCCGATAAAAAAACCTTTTATCTAGAATATATAAAGAGCTCTACAAACATAAGAAGGAAACACTTCCAGAAGGATAGAGTAAGGACCTCCAAAAATCTTCTCCTTCAGAAAAACAGTGAGATATATGGCCAAAAAAAAAAAAGTCAAAGTTAATTTTTTAAAAACTCTAAGAATTAATTAAAGGCTTGCAACAACCTGAGGTGTGTTTATTTATTTATTTTTTTAAAGTTGACTTTTATTAAGGACAGTAAGATTTGCCACCTTTTAAAATGTCCTATTTCCAAATTTCTGTCTCCGTATTTCTCTTCCACTTCAATAGCTTTGAAGATCAATAGAATTAGAACAACAGTAACTATGAAAACAACAGTTGCTACGTTGGGGCAGAATAGAATTGAAGCTCCACAACAACAACAACAAAATGATTGCCATTCTAACTAGTGTGAGATGGTATCTCATTGTGATTTTGATTTGCATTTCTCTGAAAGGATGTGGAGAAATAGGAACACTTTTACACTGTTGGTGGGACTGTAAGCTAGTTCAACCATTATGGAAAACAGTATGGCGATTCCTCAAGGATCTAGAACTAGAAATACCATTTGACCCAGCCATCCCATTACTGGGTATATACCCAAAGAATTATAAATCATGCTGCTATAAAGACACATGCACACGTATGTTTATTGCATCACTATTCACAATAGCAAAGACTTGGAATCAACCCAAATGTCCATCAGTGACAGACTGGATTAAGAAAATGTGGCACATATACACAATGGAATACTACGCAGCCATAAAAAAGGATGAGTTCGTGTCCTTTGTAGGGACATGGATGCAGCTGGAAACCATCATTCTCAGCAAACTATCGCAAGAACAGAAAACCAAACACCACATGTTCTCACTCATAGGTGGGAATTGAACAATGAGATCACTTGGACACAGGAAGGGGAACATCACACACCAGGGCCTATTGTGGGGAGTGGGGAGGGGGGCGGGGGGAGGGATTGCATTAGAAGATATACCTAATGTAAATGATGAGTTTTGGGTACAGCACACCAACATGGCACATGTATACATATGTAACAAACCTGCACGTTGTACCCTAGAACTTAAAGTATAATAATAAAAAATAAAAATAAAAAAATCTATTTTCAGAAAATTATTACTATTTCACCTGAAAACTCCTAAAATCCCCATTCACACATCTTGACATTATTTTACCTGACAGAACTCATTTAGTGAGGAAAGCCCTATGATCAGAGTGTGTGTTTAAAAAAAAAAAAAAAAAGTAGTGATTTGTTACATTGCTACTGCCTGATACAGTGATGTTAGTTGGAGCAAACAAAAGGCTAGACAGAAAGATGAAAAGAAAAATCAGAGAATAAGATATGCCTAGTAGGTTTTGAAAAGTTCCAACATTTCCTGGGGAACCAGAAAGCCATGGCTTGTGTAGGGCTATGTGCATAAGACATAAGAAGGCCCAGGTTTTTACTCCTGGCTGACCACAGGGCTATGCACCAGCTGGGAGTGAAGGTGAAGGCAAAGTTGTAAACTGCCAGAGGGTGGAAGGTATGTTCCAACCAATATTCACAGAGAAAGAAGAGGGGCAAAATGTATAGCAGTTTGGAGATTTATTGGTTGAAGGCATTTAGGGAACTCTCTGTTCAATCACTGGTTGACGACTAAGCAAGCTACCTAGAAGTTTTTCCAGCAGCTGGAGATTTTGGAGAATTAGTCCAAAAAGTTTGCTAAATAAATAAATAGCAACAAGAGCAACAATAAACAGCAACAAAAACAAATATGACAAGGAGAGAGGCTGACTGCCATTGTTGCCCAATGATATTATTTAAAATGTCCAGTTTTCAACGAATAATGATTGGAAAAATGCAAAAAGAAAAACCCCAGCAAAATGTGGCTGATACTCAGGAAAACAGAATAGAAATTGTCCCTGAGGAAGCCGAGATGATGGATTTACTAGATAAAGACTTTAACTATTATAGATATTTTGAAAAAACTAAAGGGAACAATTTCTAAAGCATGACAGGAAAGTATGAGAAAGTTTCTCACAAATGGAGAATATCGATAAAACATAGAAATGATTTTTTAAAAGACCAAATAGAAATCTGGGAACTGAAAAACTATAATAACTGAAATTTTAAAATTCACCAGAGGTGCTAAAAACATATTTGAGCTGCAAGATAAAAGAATCAGTGAACGTGAAGGTAGGTCAATTTACATTTTCTGGCCTGAGGGGAACAAAATAAAAAAGAATGAAGCAAAAAGTACAGAGATCTCTGGGAAACTATCAGTGTATCAACAAGTGCATAACGGGGGTCCCGGGAGAGGGGAAAAAGGAACATAAAGTTTATTTATAGTAATAATTGCTTCCAATTCCTGAGATATTATGAAAAGCATTCTATCCAAGAAGTTCAACAAACTTCAAGTAGAATAAACTCAAAAAAATTAATATCTTTGCCATGGGTAGACACCTTATCCAAGTAAGAACAAAGTTTATTTCTTATCAAAATTAAATTGATTCACTTTAATACAAACTTTCTGGACAGTTGCACATTTTTGTCAACATCAGGCAGTGTATCCTATGTAGAAAAAAGTAAATTTGACTCTTAAGGGTTCCCTAGTTCTGGTGATGTAAATAGCAAGCAAAAGAAGCATTAGCAAAGACTATAAAAGAACAGTTGAGTTAATTGAAAAAGAAATATGGAGAGAAGTTTCATGGAAAGAGAGGAAAAGACTTTCAACTGGTTGTAATAGTCAAAGGTTCTAAGTGCTATGAAATCTGTTTAATCTGTCCACCTTTTATTAAGGAGAAATGTAGTCCTATTTATAGATACATTTATAACAGTGTTTTAAGATGGTTTATACACTCCAGAAGTGATGAAATGGTGTCTTCACTGGCAGAAATTTTGCCTGCATGTAATTTCATGATAGTTTGCATTTTCTTGAAATATATAGCTTGTCTAACTAGTTTTTAGTTAATAAAAATAAGAAAAGTGCTGCATGACAATGACATCCTCTAAAATCAGTGTAAATACTTAGAAATCATAAACCCAAAAGTGAAGAACAATGATTGTATTAGGGTTCTCTAGAGGGACTGAACTATGTATAAATATATAAAAATATATAGAGAGAGTTACATAACTATATATATAGTTATATGGTTATACATAGTTATATATTGTTATATATTTAGATAACTATTAGCAAAGATTATAAAATATATAAAATATATTATATATAATATATAAAATATAATATATAATATATAAAATATAATATATAAAATATAATACAATATATAAAATATAATATATAGTTATATAGCTATATGTAGTTCAGACTATATATATATATATATTCCATTAGTTCTGTCCCTCTAGATTATATATATATAAAAACTCCCATATGTGTATATATATGTGTATATATATATATATATATATGAGTTTATTAAGTATTAACTCACATGATCACAAAGTCCCACAATAGGCTATCCACGTGCTGAAGAGAAAGGTGAGCCAGTCCAAGTCTCAAAGTTGAAGAACTTGGAGTCCAATGTTCTAGAGCAGGAAGCATCCAGCATGGGAGAAAGATACAGGCTGGGAAGCTGGGTAAATCCAGTCTTTTCCCTTTTTTTTTTTTTTTGACTGCTTTATATTCTAGCCACTCTGGCAGCTGATTAGATGATGCCCACCCAGACTAAGAGTGGTCTGCCTTTCCCAGCCCACTG
The DNA here is from genome assembly GCF_049350105.2 of Macaca mulatta. Classification (NCBI taxonomy): domain Eukaryota; kingdom Metazoa; phylum Chordata; class Mammalia; order Primates; family Cercopithecidae; genus Macaca; species Macaca mulatta. The sequence goes on from NC_133422.1 coordinate 66,099,326, forward strand.
ACTCAAATGTTAATCTCCTTTGGCAAAACCCTCACAGACACACCCAGGATCAATACTTTGCATCCTTCAATCCTATCAAGTAGACACTCAGTATTAACCATCACAAAGATCATCCAAGTACATGAGCATTTGGAAATCTTTTGTAATTTGTGCATTTTGTAAAAATTATGTTAGATATAAAAATATTTGCTGTCATAGTTATTTAATTCTACCTAGAATATATTCACTTTACCCTTAGTTGGGTTGTTAAATTGAGCACAATTTATTGTCCACAGAAAGCGCTAAAATTTCTTCAGTTCATGACATTTATGTGTAAGCTCTACTCCCTCTAAAAATGCGTTAAATTTAACCCAAAGTGTATTGCCAAATATAAAATTTATATTTTTCTGTAGCTTTCCTGGGAGTAATGATATTTTGATTTCACTGACTCCTGTTGTGAAAAACAAGAATTGACATTGTGGTTGTGTCTGAACGAAAAGTTCGATTATTGTAGTCCATTTTATTAAGTTGAAAACAATCGTTTCATTAGTTGTGTTTAGTTAGTTTAATTTTTGCCCATTTTTTCCTAAAGAACACATTAACTTTAGGAAAAATAATATGCAAATTTAAAAGATATTCAAATATCAGATCAGAAAACAAGAGATAAAAAGGCCAATATTTTTTTCTTTTTCTTCTCTTTTTTTTTTTTATTTTTCTGTGAAAAGTGGTCTCAATTCATTGCCTAGGCTGGAGTGCAGTGGTGTGTTCCTGGATCACTGCAGCCTGACCTCCCTGGACTTAGGTGATCCTCCCACCTCAATCTCCTGAGTAGCTGGGACTACAGGCACATGGCACCACACCTGGCTAATTTCTGTGTATTTTTAATAGAGACAGGGTTTGCCATGCTGCCCAGGCTGGTCTTGAACCTCTGGACTCAAGCAATTCACCCACCTCAGCATCCTAAAGTGCTAGGATTACAGGTGTGAGTCACTGTGCCCAGACAAAAGGATAATATTCTGTGCCATGTCTGTTTTCAAGTGGCTGATAAAGACATACCCGAGACTGGGAAGAAAAAGAGGTTTAATTGGACTTACAGTTCCACATGGCTGGGGAGGCCTCAGAATCATGGGGGAAGGTGAAAAGCACTTATTACATGGCAGTGGCAAGAGAAAATGAGCAAGATGCAAGAGCAGAAACCCCTGATAAAACCATCAGATTTTATGAGACTTTTTTACCAGCATGAGAACAATATGGGGGAAACTACCCATGATTCAAATAATCTCCCATCAGGTTCCTCCCACAACATGTGGTAATTATGGGAGTACAATTCAAGATGAGATTTGGGTGGGGACACAGAGCCAAACCACATCATTTTTCACCTGGTCCCTCCAAATCTTGTGTCCTCACATTTCAAAACCAGTCAAAACCATAAGTCAAATCTCATGTCCACACATATCCAAACCTTCCCAACAGTCTCCCAAAGTCTTAACTCATTTCAAAATTAACTCCAAAGTCCACAGTCCAAAGTCTTATCTCAGACAAAGTAAGTCCCTTCCACCTATGAGCCTGTACAATCAAAAGCAAGTGAGTTACTTCCTAGATATAATGGGGGTACGGGCATTGGGTAAATACAGCCATTCCAAATGGCAGAAATTGGCCAAAACAAAGGGTCTACCAGCCTCATGCAAGTCAGAAATTCAGCAGGGCAGCCAAATCTTAAAGGTCCAAAATGATCGCCTTTAATGCCATGTCTCACATCTGGGTCACACTGATGCAGGAGGTGGGTACCCATGGTCTTGGGCAGCTCCACCCCTCTGGCTTTGCAGGACACTAACCCTCTCCTGGCCACTTTCACAGGCTGGCATTGAGTGTCTGCAACTTTTCCAGGTGCGTGGTGCAATCTATTGGTGGATCTACCATTCTGGGATCTGGAGGATGGTGACTGTCTTCTCACAGCTCCACTAGATGGTGCCGCAGTAGAGACTCTGTGTCGGGGATCCAAACCCACATTTCTCTTCTTCCCTGCCCTAAGGGAGGTTCTCCATGAGTGCCCCACCCCTGCAGCGAACTTCTGCCTGGGCATACAGGCATTTCCACACATCTTCTGAAATCTAGGCAGAGGTTCCCAAATCTCAATTCTTGACTTCTGTGCACTTGCCAGCTCAATACCACATGGAAGCTGCCAGGGCTTGGGGCTTGCACTCTCTGAAGCCATGGCCCAAGCTCTATATTAGCCCCTTTCAGCGATGGCTGGAGTGGCTGGGATGCAGGGTACCAAGTCCCTAGGCTGCATACAGCACAGGGACCCTGAGCCCGGCCCACAAAATCATTTTCTCCTAGGCCTTCAGGCCTCTGATGGGAGGAGCTGCCGTGAAGACCTCTGACATGCCCTGGAGACACGTTCCTCATTGTCTTGGGGATTAACGTTCAGCTCCTCATTTACACAAATTTCTGCAGCTGGCTGGAATTTCTCCTCAGAAAATGGGATTTTCTTTTCTATCACATTGTCAGGCTGCACATTTTCTGAACTTTTATTCTCTGTTTCCCTTTTAAAACTGAATGCTTTTCACAGCACCCAAGTCACCTCTTGAATGCTTTGCTGCTTAGAAATTTTTTCCTCCATATTCCCTAAATCATCTCTCTCAATTCGAAGTTTTCTAGGTCAGAAGCAAAATGCTGCCAGTCTCTTTGCTGAAACATAACAAGAGTCACCTTTTCTCCAGTTCCCAACAAGTTCTTCATCTCCATGTGAAACTACCTCAGCCTAGACCTTATTGTTCATATCGCTATCAGCATTTTTGTCAAAGCCATTCAACAAGTTTCTAGGAAGTTCCAAATTTTCCCACTTTTTCCTGTCTTCTTCTGAGCCCTCCAATCAGTTCCAGCCTCTGCCTGTTACCCAGTTTCAAAGTTGCCTCCACAGTTTAAAGTATCTTTTCAGCAACACCCCACTCTACTGTTACTGATTTACTGTATTAGTCTGTTTTCATGCTGCTGATGAAGACATATCCAAGACAGGGAAGAAAAAGAGGTTTAATTGGATTTACAGTTTCACATGGCTAGGGAGGCCTCAGGATCATGGTAGATGATGAAAGGCACTTCTTGCATGGTGGCAGCAAGAGAAAATGAGCAAGATGCAGAAGCAGAAATCCCTGATAAAACCATCAGATTTCTTGAGACTTATTCACTACCATGGGAACAATATGGGGGAAATTGTCCCCATGATTCAAATAATCTCTCACTGTGTCCCTCCCATAACATGTGGGAATTATGGGACTGTAATTCAATATGAGATTTGGGTGGAGACACAGAGCCAAACCATATCAAGGAGTGCTGTATACCCTAGACAAGGTTAGGACTTGTGAAAAAAAATAAAAATAAAAACCTATACAAAAATAGAAACACCTGACAGATAAATTACTGATGCATTGGTTTCGTTTAATTTTCCTCTCAGGTTTAAAAATAAAATACAGTGTTATTTTAAGAATTTAAAATGCACAGGTTAGCAGATAGAATACAATGTTGCCTTTTTATGACAAAATTACTTAGATGTTAATGCAGTTAAAATACATAAAATATCCTATGATTTCCAGGAATGGAGAAGTCACTATAGAATTTAAGAGTTTATTTTCTTAAACATTCTAGTGCCTTAGTCTGTGTTTATATATTTGGCATAGTTTTAAGTCAAAAAATTAGGCCAATCATAAAGTCCAATATGTGATTGTTAATCTATTGTATACCCATAAATGTAAGAACTATTTGCTAACTGGTTTTGTTTTTCTTGAGTTAAATCTGCTACAGAAATGTGTTAGTTCATTTAGGCCACCCAAGTACTTTTAAAAATAAATAAAAATAAAAAACTGCTGGTTCAGTGCTGGGGGACTTTAAACACTTTCCCTAAAAGATATAGTAAACATTTTTACTTGTTTAATTCAGATCCATTCTTATATACAGTGAAATCAATACCTTCGTACCTCTGTACTACCAAAGATTCTCTAGGTCTCTCTAGCCCATAATATCCTACATGTCCAAATCCCTTAATCACAACCAACTTATTCACAGTTATTTTGGTCATTTCCCTCCATCAACGTTTTCTACCAGTCACACTGAAATTGTTATTCTCTAGGTGCATGTTGACTTTCACACTATCCTTGACATAATCAACGCTGTTTTGTTTTTTTTTTTGTCCAGGATGCCTTCTCCCTATTCCATCTTTGTCAAACAGCCATTTGAGTTTCAAGAACTAGCTTATGTAATTCTCCTTAATATCTCAAGTAGAGTTAGTTGCCCTCTTCTGAATATGTCTACAACTTTTCTAAATGGCTGCAATCACAGCAGTCAGAAAAAATAGTCCAAAATTTTAGGTAACTTTAGAGCTCTAAGGTGGAGGGCAGGAGACAAGGGCTGAGACCTAACAGCCCCTGTGTCATCATAAGTCCATACCTAAGGGCATGTTTTCAGGGTGATAATTGTCTTCAGCAACCCCTGATTCTTTCACTCTCTTTCCTTCATGGATAAGAATCTTCATGCCGTCTTTTGGATATTTTGCATCTTCTACCACCAAGCTCTAACCCAAACCTCTCTTGCCTTTCATGCATCTGACTTATGTCTCTTCTGACATTAACATTTACTTAAAGTCCTAAGTTTCTCGGAGTCTTGCATTGTGCTAGTTGATTGTCAGCTAGCTCATTTAAGACACTCCCTGCTAATATGTTAATGATATTAAATTAGAAATTAAATTTTCAGTCTTTTGCACTTTTGCTTGATTTTTTTAAAAGGCTAAAAATATAATAAGTTTTGTTTTATAAAGAAAATCAAAATGTCACAGACACAATAATGTTCCTGTGAAATTACCATATACAAAGGAAAATAAAAGTTATCTATCCATGACCTATTTGACAAAACATCCATTTTACTACAGATACTCCACCCTCAAAAAGATGGAGCACAACTTTCCACTCCTTAATTGTGTGTTTTACAGAATGACTTTTTGCCAAAAAGGACACTATCAAAGGAGAGAGAAGGGAAAGTAAATTTACAGTGGAGAAACCTTACAAATACTACTTCAATCAGGAGATCTGGGGTCAACCTCAACAGGGATCCATCCTGTTGACAGCAAGAACCCTGACAGGATGTGAAAAAAATGGAAATTTACTTCTTGTAGTCTTCACCTCAACAGCACATAATCAGAGTCTAATAATCAGAAAAACATCAAATCCCAACTGAAGGACATTACACAAAATACCTGATTAGTAATCCTCTAAGACTGTCAAGATTATCAAAACAGAAGTCTAAGAAACTGTCATAGCAAGGACGAGCCTAAGAAGACAAGAGGATGAAATTTACTACGGCCTTCTGGACGAGACCCCGGAACAGGAATAAGAAATTAGGTAAAAAACTAAGGAACTCTGGATAAAGTATGGACTAGTGCTGACAACAGTGTGTCAATATTCATTATTTGTAGCAAATTTAGTATACTAATAGATGTTAATAATAGATAAAATAGTGTAAAATCTGTACAAAATCTCTTTCACTATCTTTGCAATTTTTCTGTAAATCTAAAACTGAGAATTGTGTATTTGACAAAACCAAACATACAAACAAAAACAAAGAAGTTAAAAAAAAATCACTCCAACCATGATTCGCAGATCTTCAATAAACTATTAATGTAACGTCAAATTTCTTTGTGCAGCTGTATTCTTTAGAATAATTGTGAAGGTATATAACAAATGATATCAATAGTTCATACGAATTATGCCTACAAATGAAAGTTAAACTCCATCTACAATGGTTACAATTAGAGACATTGGAATTGAAAATTATATGCAGTAATACCAAGCAATTATAGATGAATGAATAGATAGATAAATGGACAGTTGATAGAAGGAAGGAAAGGAAGAGAATATAATGAGGTTAAAAATCATCATAAAAACATGATTCCATTTGTTTCAAATAGTAATTTTTACAAAAATATCAGATGTTGTTTAAGAAAGAAACTTTGATATATATTCAATTATAAATGATGCATTTAAGGAAAAATCCAGAAGAGAAACCAACAACCTACCAAATAAACAATCACATACAAACTTCCATTAAAAAGAAAAAGAATAGAATTTTAATACATTTTTAGCTTATCCTAGTAGCTTCCGAGGTTTTATTATTTAAGCACCTTATTTTTGTTACAGTATTCTGTCCAAATTTTTTAAAATAAACCCTCACTAATCTTACAAAAGTAATCTCCTGTATACACAGGTCAAAGAATAAAAGTCTACACTTTACTGGACATCCAAATTATACCTCAAATAAAGACTTTGTAATTTTCTTGCAGAGAAAGAATAATAAAAGATCTTTCTTTGGATTGATAATAAATTAGGTTAATTAAAACTGTACTTAAAGTTATAGCTATAATATAATGGCACCAGTCTTACAATAAAATAACAAAATTTTATATCTAAAGTATTATTGTTTCTTTTTAATATATTGAAGCTTTGGCCTTAATCCAAAAATATCACCTTTGCTAAAAACAATTTCAACACTCCTCTTTTAGAATTCTCTTCAGACCCTTTTTCTAACTGATTTGAATATTTTTAGACTCACAGAATTTTCTCCTTGAGAAGTTGGACTTAATTTTAGAACATCAAAATATTCTTTAAAGTTTTGTGGCAAATTTGAAAATTTAAATAAATAATTTTGTTGAAAAAAATATTGAGATTGGTATGTATGTTTGCACATATGTGTGTGTTTCACTCATTAATTTCAAAAACTTTTGACATTTTTATCTAGTGATATCATAAATGAAGAAAGGGAATTTCTTCCCAAGATTACACCTTTAAAATCTGTCACTGTTGTTATTTATATTATCAACCACTTTAATATGTTCTTCACATAGATGTAGTATTGTTGAAATACTCAGCCAAGTTGATATATTATGTTCAGAATCACTATAAAAGTTTCACATTCTGATTATTTCTAGATTTCTGGTCATTTGTATGTTTCTTGTGGTCTATTAAGCTGACCACAGTTTTGAACATGTTCTACTTGACTGCATTTGTATTGAACTGAAGAAGAAAATATTGATGAACCTTTAGAAAGTCATGAAACATAAAAATGACAAAGAGTATAGTGAGAGATTTATAGGCAGAATCTATTTAATAAGTGAAATACAAGGAAGATAGATGCTTAACAATGATTATTGTAATTTAAGGAATGAATCAAGTAGAATAAAGAGAATCATCTCAAAAACAAAATGCTAAGGAACAATAACTTCATCATAGTCATCCGTAAAATTCTGTTTAAATGTACTTAACATAAACGACATAATTTTACAGTTGTACATTATCTCTCACATATAGACTTTATTTATTCCAAGCAGCAGGGACATACCTGATGAAGTAAGGAGCCACACTAGTGGGAACTGGTCACTGCTGTTCCAGAACCCTCTTAGCATTATCTGAATCTTTTGATTAATGGATTCTTGAAATAGTTAGTAATATTCGATATTGAATATGATCTCTGATTTGTGTGAATCGGATTTGCCAATCCAATTTAGTATATTTGCTCAAGTTGAAAAAGAAGCAAACAAACAAAAATATGGAAAAAAAAAGTGATTGAAAAGGAGAAGTAAAAAAAATTTTAAAATACAGAAAAAATAGTGTAAAAAGCATCTGGGACATGGCAAAATGGCCTAATACAAATATGCAAAATTGAGCGGGGATAGAGAAAATGCATCAATTCAATATTTGAAGTGATAATGTATAATAACTTTTCAAAACTGACAAAAGACATCAAGCCACAGATACCAAAAGCAGTATGAACACCAATCTCTATAAAACAAAGAATGTCTGAAAAACACAAAAAAGCAAATATCCCCAAAATAGAGAAAACAGGAACATTGCCTTCAAGGTAGCAATGGCAATACCAGCAGCTAAAACATCCACAAAAACAAAGACGCTAAAATGACACTTTTAATTGTGAAAACAAAATAACTGTCTTAGAAATTTATATATTCAGTAAAAAAAAAAAAAAAAAAAAAAAAAAAATCCTTCCAAAAATGAAAGCCAGTTTCATCCTTAGACAAAGAACTGAAAAAGCTGGTCACCATAGACTACACTGTAAGTTATACTAATGAAGTACTTTAAGCAAAAGAAAGAAATTCTAAGATTAAATAAACACAGAAACAAACACATAATGAATTTACAGATATACATAAAAATATTCAATATACAAAACAATAATGATGTCTTTCTTATCTAAAATATGTGTATACTAAGATACATGAAAATAATCTAACTTATAGAAGGGAATATAAGCTTTTAACTATTCTAAGGTCCTTGAATTACCCATAGAGTTAGGAAAATTCTAAGAATTTTAGTTTTAATTAGCCAAGTTTTAAAATTACAGTTTTCTGGTGATATCATGTATAAATAAAATAGTATAATGTAATTTATAAAATTTTATAGCAGCAAAAAACAGATAAGATGAATGATTTATTTAAACTCAAATGTGTTAGAAATAATACTGCATTTAAATGTACCACATACTGCAATTAACAGATAGAGGTTGTTATATGAATTTATACATGAAACTGTTTTGTCTAAAAGTGTATACCTTAAATTTAAGGACACAGAAATGTTGAAATAAAAATATCTTTTAAAATAATAACTGGCTATTAACAACTAAAACAACACAAAAAAATTGTTTATAATTTTTCCAATATCAGACAAAGCTTTAAAGAGCAAACTTTTAGATATAATAGGATAGAATCAAAGCACAAAAAAAGATAAAACAGCTGTAAATTTTTATACATCTATTAATCACAAAATACAAAAATATACACACACAGTGTTTTAAAATAAGCAGGCTTTAAAATTTACATAGAAATGCAAATGACCTATGCTGTCCAATACAATGTTAGAACAGATTTTTATTATTACACTGCAGAATTGATACAGTGTGGTTTTGTCTCAAGCATACAGACAAATCAGTCAAAAAACAGCCACATATATAGTCACTTGCTAAACAAAGTCACTACTAAACAAAGAAGAAAGGCTTGTCCTTGTTTTGTAATTAGAGTATATTAAAATTAAGAACTCTGTCTATTAAAAAGAAACTTTAAGCCGGGCACAGTGGCTCAAGCCTATAATCCCAGCACTTTGGGAGGCCAAGTCGAGTGGATTACCTGAGGTCGGAAGTTTGAGACCAGCCTGATGAACATGGAGAAGCCCTGCCTCTACTAAAAATATAAAATTAGCCGGGCGTGGTGGAACATGCCTGTAAACCCAGGTACTCCGGAGGCTGAGGTGAGAGAATCGCTTGAATCCAGGAGGTGGAGGTTGCGGTGAGCTGAGATCGTGCCATTGCCCTCCAGTCTGGGCAACAAGAGTGAAACACTATCCAAAAAAAAAAGCATTAAGTGACTCAGAAAAGGCAAGATCAAATAAAACAAGATATTCGTGATCATTATATTCTATAAAGGACTCATGTGGAGAATATAAAAAGAAGTCCTCAATTTAAGAAACGAAAGACAGGTAACCCAAATGAGAAAGAAAAAAGAGACATGAATGGGCCATTCACAAAAAAAGAATAACTGAAGGTTTGCTCCACCTCATTATTCATTTTTAAAAAGTTAATACTGCAATGACAAAAATCACATATTCACCAGAAGGATAAAATACAAGATTCCGAAAATAGTAAGGGCTATCAAATATGTGAAGCTACTATACTACTTATCCACCACTGATGGGAAGTATACATTGGTATATGCACTGTAGGACACTTTGGCAGTGTCTCATAAGGCTGCAAATATATACACCCTTCGTAAAGGACTGTTTGTGCTCCTCCCTGAAAATTCATGTTAAAATCCTACCACCCAGTGGTATGGCAAAAGGAGCCGGGGCCTCTGGGAGTTAATTATGATTAGAGAAAGTCATGAGGGTGGAGCTCTCATGAATGGACATAGAGACCTTATGAGAGTCCTGAGAGATTTGCTTCCTCTCTCTGCTGTCAGCAAAGTGAGGATACAGGAAGTCATCAGCCTGCAACCGGAAGAGGGCCTCTTCAAAAACCTCATCATGTGAGCACCCTGATCTTGGACTTCAAGCCTCCAGAACTGTGAGAAATAAATTTCTGTTGTTTATAAGCCATCCTGTCTGTGGTATTTTTGTTATAGCATTTTTGTTAGACCAGACAGACTAAGGCATCCCTGTAATTTCACCAATGGTATACATACAAAAGAAATGTGTACAAACATGTGCCCGAAGACATGTGTATAATCATTCATGGAAACATTATTTAAAATAGGCCAAAATTAGAAACAATCCATATGTTCTCAAACGTAGGAGGAATAAACAGATTTTGGAATATTCACATGAAGAAACACTAAATATCAATGGAAATAAACAGCAACACAAACAACATACAACAATATGGATAAATCATAGAGTGAAAGACACCAGAACAAGGGAGTGTATTATACATATATTTACACAGAGACAAAAACTAATCTATGGTGCTAGAATTCAAGAAAATTTTTCCTTTTGGAAAGGAAAGGGTTATGATAGAGATGGAGCACAAGGTGGTGTGGAAAATTGATTGTAATAAAATGGCCCTGAATTTCGTTTTAATAATAAAAAAATGTCTAAATTAGTGTATATTGTTATGTGAAATAACATATATCTTTAAAGTACATGAAGGAGAACTAAGATGCATTTAAAAATAAAGCATACTACTGAGAAAAAGAGACATGGTAGAATGAAACAGAATTTGCCATTATATAGTTACAAAGCATGCAAGACGATGCTGTACATTATTTGTTATGTACAGAAAATATACAAACATGCATGGTGATATAGTTTGGGTCTGTGTGCCCACTCAAATCCACATCTAATTGCAATCACCAATGTTGGAGATGGGGCCTGGAGGGAGGTGATTAAATCGTCAGGGTAGATTTTCCCTTTGGGGCTGTTCTCCTGACATTGAGTGAGTTATCATGAGATCTGGTAGTGGAAAAGTGTGTCACACCTTCCCCTCTCTCTTTTCCTCTTGCTTCAGCCGTGTAAGGTAAGCCTGATTTTCCTTTGCCTTCTGCCATGATTGAAAAGTTCCTGAGGCCTCCCCAGAAGCCGTCATGCTTCCTGTAATACCTGCGGAACTGTGAGCCAATTAAGCCTCTATTCTTTATAAATTACTCAGTCTCAGGTGTTTCTATATAGTAACGCAAGAATAGACCAATAGACATGGGAATAACAATTCAGAATAGTATAGAAGAAGGAGAAATGAAATATGAAAAGGTAAAAAGGATGCCAGAGAGTTTAAATTCATTTAATAAATTGGCAAATGATATAAAAAAATTTAATACTGCTGGAAAATGGGAACCATGTTGTAATAGTCCATTCTTACATTTTATAAAGAAATACCTGAGACTGGGCAATTTATAAAGAAAAAGGGTTTAATTGGCTCAGGACTCAGCAGGATATACAGGAAGCATGGCAGCATCTGCTTGGCTTCCGGGTTAGACCTCAGGAAACTTGCAATTACAGAAGTCAAAGTGGGAGCAGGCGTCTTACATGGAGGAGCAGGAGCAAGGGAGAGAGGCGAGAAGTGCTCCACACATTTAAACAACCAGATCTCATGAGAACTCACTCATTGACTATCACGGGAACAGCACCAAGGTGATGGTACTAACCCATTAATGAGAACTGGGTCCCATAATCCAATCATCTCCCATCAGGCCCCTCCTTCCACTTTGGAGATTACAATCAGACATGAGATTTGGTGAAAACACAGATCCAAACCATATTACATGTATTTTAAAATATTATCCTCCATGATTAAAGGAGACATCAATTAGTAAGTGAGCTTTAGAAACATCAAGGAATCACAGATCCAGAGATTCACCCCACTTTCAAGTGTCCTCGACATTCACCTTCTGGATGTCTACCCCTGAGTAACTGCAGAAAATCACTTCCACTGCAGAAGATCAGTCCACATATATATTGCTTTAATTTGTAATTACGAAAGCAGATATTACTGTCTGTCTCTTTACTGCCCTTTCCCAGCTAGTCAAACAGTTCCTGTCACATTGTTGACACTCAAATATTGTGAAATGTTGTTGCACAAATGAATAATTGTAGAGATAGTGGGTATTGCACCCAGCCAGGCTTCCTACCATGCTTTTCGACTTATTTCCTCACCTCAAATATATTTCTCCCCCCATTCTTAGCCAATATTCCATGTTAAATCTCCAAACATACCCACCCTTACTTTCATTATTTCCTTTTTTACTTCTGTTCTAATGGAAGAAGTATTTCTTTCAAAATCCAATCATCGTACCTGAGCTGTGAATCCTATTTCCTTTTACTTTCTCATGGACTTAATTCGTTTTGGTATCATTTCTCTCTCCTGCATCAGAAATTTTCTCATCTTTAACACATCATTCTCATTATTTTAGAAAAATGACCCAGTATCTCCAGAATTGGAACCCAAAGTCCCATAACCTCTTCAAGTTTCCCCAATGATGCCCTACTTTTTAGTTATTCTTTGTAGACAAACTTCCAAGAACCATTGTCTACACTCACCTCCTTTTCCCTTTTACCCACATTCACACTTTGCCCCATTCAAGTCTAATTTGATACTTGCCACTCAATTTAAACTGCTCTTTTTGCAGTGTCCAAATTTTTGCCATGTTCATAGAATGTTTCTCTGTATTCATCTATTCTTAATCATTATGTTATTTAATTCAGTTCATTATTCTTATATTCCACTCTCCAACAGGTAAAAGATCACTTTTCTTCTCTACCTAGACTCTAAATATCAACATTCCTCTTCTTTTTTTAATTCTCAGCTTGTCTCTCTCATTATATACACATACATATATATATTTTTTTCTTTTGTTCTTTTTTTTTTCTTTTTTTTTGAGGCAGAGTCTCACTTTTGTTGCCCAGACTGGAATGCAATGGCATGATCTCGACTCACTGCAACCTCTGCCTCCCAGGTTCAAGCAATTCTCCTGCCTCAGACTCCCAAGTAGCTGAGATTACAGGCCACCAGGCCAAGCTAATTTTTGTATTTTTTAGTAGAGGCAGAATTTCACCATGTTGGCCAGGCTGGTCTCAAATTCCCGACCTCAGGTGATCCACGTGCCTCAGTCTTCTAAAGTGTTGGGATTACAGGCATGAACCACTGTACCTGGCCAGATCACTACACTTTTTAAAATAAAACTCAGCACCCGGTGGGGGGGGGGTGGAGCAAGATGGCCGAATAGGAACAGCTCCAGTCACCAACTCCCAACGCAAGTGACACAGAGACAGGTGATTTCTGCATTTTCAACTGAGGTACTGGGTTCATCTTACTAGGGAGTGCGGGACAATAGGTGCTGGTCAGCTGGGGCAGCCCGTCCAGTGAGAGCTGAAGCAGGGTGAGGCATCACCTCACTTGGAAAGCACAAGGGGGGAATGGAATCCCTTTTCCTAGCCAGGGGAACTCAGACACACAACACCTGGAAAATCGGGTAACTCCCACCCCAATACTGCACTTTACCAAGGACTTTAGCAAACGGGCACAGCAGCAGATTATATCCCACACCTGGCTGGGAGGGTCCCACACCCATGGAGCCTCCCTCCTTGCTAGCACAGCAGTCTGCAATCTCCCGGCAAGGCAGCAGCCAGGTTGGGGGAGGGGCGCCCACCATTGCTGAGGCTTAAGTAGATAAACAAAGCGGCTGGGAAGCTCGAACTGGGTGAAGCTCACAGCAGCTCAAGGAGTCCTGCCTGTCTCTGTAGACTCCACCTCTGGGGACAGGGCACAGCTAAACAACAACAACAACAACAAAAGCAGCTGAAACCTCTGCAGATGCAAATGACTCTGTCTGACAGCTTTGAAGAGAGCGGTGGATCTCCCAACATGGAGGTTGAGATCTGAGAACAGACAGACTGCCTGCTCAAGTGGGTCCCTCACCCCTGAGTAGCCTAACTGGGAGACATCCCCCACTAGGGGCAGACCGACACCCTACAGGTCACATGGTGGAGTACACCCCTGAGAGGAAGCTTCCAAAGCAAGAATCAGACAGGTACACTCACTGTTCAGCAGTATTCTATCTTCTGCAGTTTCTGCTGCTGATACCCAGGCAAACAGGGTCTGGAGTGGACCTCAAGCAATCTCCAACAGACCTACAGCTGAGGGTCCTGACTGTTAGAAGGAAAGCTAATAAACAGGAAGGACACTCCCACCAAAACCCCATCAGTATGTCACCATCATCAAACACAGAGGCAGATAAAACCACAAAGATGGGGAAAAAGCAGGGCAGAAAAGCTGGAAATTCAAAAAATTAGAGCACATCTCCCCGTGCAAAGGAAGGCAGCTCATCGCCAGCAACGGATCAAAGCTGGATGGAGAATGACTTTGAGGAGATGAGAGAAGAAGGCTCCAGTCCATCAAATTTCTCAGAGCTAAAGGAGGAATTACGTACCCAGAGCAAAGAAACTAAAAATCTTGAAAAAAGAGTGGAAGAATTGATAACTAGAATAATTAATGTAGAGAAGTTCATAAACGAACTGGCAGAGATGAAAACCATGATGCGAGAAATACGTGACAAATGCACAAGCTTCAGTAACTGACTCGATCAACTGGAAGAAAGAGTATCAGCAATTGAGGATCAAATGAATGAAATGAAGCAAGAAGAGAAATCTAAAGAAAAAAGAAGAAAAAGAAATGAACAAAGCCTGCAAGAAGAAGTATGGGATTATGTAAAAAGACCAAATCTACGTCTGATTGGGGTGCCTGAAAGTGAAACTCAGGACCATTGCACATGCTATTTCTGCATCCAGGATTACTGATATCCTCAATCTTCACTTAGCTGGCTTCTTATTATCTGTTCCTGTTTTATCTTAAATATTATCTCTTCAATGAAGCTTTTGAAAATTATTCTATAAAAAGATAATTTTTATTTGTTTCCAAAGCATTCAAATATGCATTGTTTCTACTTACCTCAATTTACAATTTCTGTTTTTTATATATATATAAAATAATATATCATATATAATATATAATATATCATATATCATATATATCATGTATAATATATCATATATAATGATATATAATATATATAATATATAATGATATATTATAATGATATATATAATATATATAGATATAATATTATTGATATTAATAATATCAATATTAATGTTAATATTGATATTATTGATATAATGATATTAATGATATTAATGATATATATTATATAATGATATATATTATATATAAATATAATGATATATAATATATATAATATATAATGATATATTATACATGATATATATGATATATTATATATGATATATATGTGGTATATATGGTATATATACATATTATATATGATATATTATATATGATATATATTACACATGATATATCTGATATATGTGATATATTATGCATGATATATATTATATGATATATTATTTTATATATTATTATATATTATTATATATTATATATGATACATATATGATATATATCTATATATATACATCAATGACCCGAAAGAGGAAGTAAATGATATAACAACATTCATAATCAGCTACTGACATACAATTAAACAGTTATTGTCATACAATTACTCAAGTTATGTAAAACAAGTCAGACTTTTGCATAACCCTGGCAAGAGCAAACAAAGCTGGGCAATTGGTACTGGGTGGCAGATGATTGATGGTAGATTCATTCTAGATATCACACATTTAACAGGACAACGTAAATTATGTGTACATACTAATGGGTTCTAAATTAGTTGTAATCTACAAAGAAAATATCCAGGTATTGTTGTGAACAACCCAATGAGGATGTCAACTCAATGTTTCATTGTAGGCAGAAAAGACAAGTACAATGTTAAGTTGGGTTAAGATTATAGAAACTTATCGTGGAAAACATTCATTTATTAAATAAACCAATAACCATAGACTACCCTGGGTAATGTATTTTTTAGAGGTAATATCGTGACAAAATCATCTGAAATTTCTTCTTAAAATAATGTTAGTTCTTTGAATTTATGTCAGTAATTTTTTAATAACATGATTATTTAAGAAGCTATAAATTGTTTGACAAAACCAGAAAATAAATAAGGATTTTTATTTATGCACTGCAAATTAGAAAAAAAATATAAGGGATTGTGGTATATCATGCAAAATATATATTCACAGGAACACCTAAATATTGTAAACAGTTCCTTGATGATCTGCTAGTGTCAGAAAAAAAAAAAAAAACTTACTGTATCTGAGATCAGGTAATGAAGTAAAGAATAATATTCCTTCTATTTATGGGGAGGAAATGCAATCAGATGATGAAGACAGTTGTTAAGCATGATGTGATTTTGATGAGGATAACATGAGGCAAGCAAATCCAGTTTGGAGTGTTATTTATCTCAGGCTATCTTTCTTTAATTTTTTATAATTGTTTACCCATTTTTTCAATAAAATGTGAGCAAAAAGAGAGCTGTGATGCTGTAGCTACATAATTCTGAAACAACTGATGGAAAGCTAAAGTGGTCCCATAACAACCATATTTTCTTTTTTTCAAGAAATGATAAAATTATACAGTAATTATTTGTTACTGACTCATCTTTTCCACTATACAATTAGCTATTCAAAAGAAAAACCAATATTCAGTAATGCACACCTAAGGCTCCAGGGTTTGGCATTTGATGATCAATAAATATTAGCTGGATGAATGAATGAATGAATGAATGAATGAATGAATGAATAAAATCACTTGCAAATGAATGAATTGGCTTATGTGCATTGGAGCAAGGAAAAAGTACTGCTGCCTCCTGGGGAAAGAAACTACATTCTTCAATGGATGAATTAAATAACTTGGAATTAAATAGCTATATTATAGCTATGTTAAATATAAAAGTATTAGGTAAAAGTATTTTGATAACCAAACAAATTGTTAAGCTCTCCACTTGCTTATTTTTTATCAGTATGTGATTTCCTTGAAATATTTGTTCTATAGCTGTTGCATACATAGCCATACTGAGTTATAGAAGCTACGGATTAATGAGTGAAGGGAACATACCCAGCCCTTCCAGCATGAATCTTAAAAGCAAGCAGTAGAAACTGAGTAAGTCATTAGAAATGTGGTAACTCTTGCCAGGAGAGAAATACAGGTTAATCTATAAACATATAGCAAAATCTACCCTAGTTTAGGGAGTCAGGAAAGCTTTCTCTTATACTCATTAAAGTATGGGATTCAAAGATAGGCAAAGTTAGGTGAGCTGAAGGTTTAGGAAACAGAATGTCCCAAGACTCTTTTAGGAAGACTTGCACACTGGTAAAATTGGAGTCTTGTAAGAAATAACATGGGGTGGTACCGCAAAACAGAGCACAGGCAGAATTCTGAATATACACAGAATTGTAGGCCACTTTGACATTTTTGAACTTGATCTTTTCGATGGAACATTGAACACTCTGATAAGGAGAGTTAACATTTTCTGGTTTGTATTTATATAAAAGATGATTTTAAATGACTTATGCAGAATGGACTTGAATAAAAGTGACACAAATTAGAGGGTTATTGCATTCATACCACACAAAATAGAGCATGACAGACTTAGGTGCAATGTAAACTGCATAATAATCACAGTGGAATATAGGCTCTATCCACTTTTAATGCTGAGTACATAATAATTATTATGAATCATTCTGGAAGATATGCTTAATATAATAATCCTTTGGCTTGATGAGATGATTAAGTGGCACCTAAATATTACCATTCTTTACACACTTTATCCAGAGTTCTACCATTTACCTGTTGATTATATCCCTTCTCTATGAAGCTACCATTATATTGATTCATCAGTTCTGTCAAGTCACCTGCCAATTCAGACAATCATGTAACATTTTTCACTAATTTGTCTGGTTGTTAATCAAATTGATTTGCTATCATGGCCTTTTGGTGGTATTTTAGTTGTTTATTTATTTTATTTTCTTTCATTTTGACAAACACTTAGAGTGGCTATGCTCTTATACAAAAGGGAGTAAAACAAACATGTGAAATGTGTCCCTATTCTTAGACACATGAACCAGAAAACATTGGGGCATCAACAAGCCCAGTTTCCCCTTCAGGTTGCATCCTCTTCTGCCATTCTTCTACACCCTAATATTTTCCACCATTTCAATACCCTCAATTATGGTAATGGCTACCAGGAATGTAAACTTATGGTAAGACATGTTATTTGCTTTCCATTATAGATATGATAACAAATTTGCTTCACAGATAGAGAGAAGCATATTACTTTCTAAAAAGCAAGCATTGCCCTGTTCCCTCATGAATAAAAATATGTTCTAGTAGTAGGCTGCCAAGAGTTACACTATATTTCCTTAGGATTAGAGGCATTTCATTTTTGATAATGTACTTGGAAGATAAAATGCATCGGAAAACTCTATTCCTTAAATTTATCATCCACACGGTTGGCCTATCATGATTAGTCACATAATTCACAGACTGATTAAAGTGCAAAGTGAATGAATCATGTAACTAAATATTTTCAAGGAAGTGTGTGAACAATAGAGTTAATCAATAATGTACCCAAACTTACTTTACTAGCTATTAGCATGGTATTTTTATTACGGCAAATGGTAAAAAAAATCTATATTTGGAGGTCATTCAAAATCATAGATCCAGGACCAGTCTTAGGCCAAAACTGTGAAGAAAATCATTTTTTCTTTACAAATTTCTAGAATTTCTAGATTTGTTCCAAATACTCTTGGCCCTTTTAAACGGACATGTAAGTCCCTAGAACCTAATTTTAAAAGACTAATGGAAATTTATTGTATTTCAGGAAAATGTGTGCCTTTTTTTTCCTTTTATAAAATTAACAATAAAAATGTTTTCTAAAAACTCATTTGTTATTTAAAATTTTATGAAAGATTCGTCACGAAAGGGACCCATGAAATTCAAGAGTATTTAAGAAACTGTGAAATGCTAAAAAGTCTACAAAGAAACCAACATCCATATTGTCTTGTTCATAACCCTTTAGCACTGTGAAGATTTAGCAGTCTTCTTCATTAATACTGTTCTGTCTGAATTGCTTTGTCTGTCATTTAAATCAAAAGCCTTCCGAGATATAAAACCATCTTATTCTGCCTATTGAAAAACGCTAAATGGGCTGCCAGTTCTTGTAAATAAATAATCATGAATGTCTGCAGGAGACAGTCTCATCTAGTACTACCCGTGCTTTTAAAGAAATAAAAATTCAAAGGCATTTATTTCAATTATTCAAATCAATTTCATCACTGAAATTTGACCAATTTCCACATTTCTAGGGAAAGATAGCATTTATATGTTAAACATAAGTCAATAAAACAGAAAACAAATTGGAATAAAGCAAAACACAAATAAACAAGAAACAATAATCCTTGTACTTGTCATGTTCAGGAACTGCATTATTCGGGTATTTTACCTGTAGAATAACTAAAGTTGCCTTCCAAGAGTCCTTGCCGATATTATCCAAGACAGAAAAGATATTCCATATTCCAGTAACCATAACACCTCAGCAATGCTGGTGAATTTCTATTTATTCTATTCTGAATACTCCAAGGTCTCTCAACCTGGTGCTTCACCTATTGCCTGAGTTTGCATTGCAAGAGTGCCAGCCATCTTTGAACTGATTGGCATCACAAGCATGACCTTGAAAAGCTCTCATTCGTAATTATATAATTGCTTTGAAGCTATAAATATGGTCAACTGTAAATAAAATTGTGACACAGGTAAACTCAACTTACCAAAGATTTCTATGCCACTTCACTTCTTGTTTTTTTAAAACCGTACATGGTGTGGATTATGACTGGTCTACTCTTCCTTGTGGAGTTAAAAGCTACAGGCTTTTGTTTTTTTATTAAAAATAAGTCATTTAACATAATTGAGATTATTCAGTGATAATCTTATATTCTGGTTTTTATATCTTGACCTTTTCATATGACCAAGTATTCAAATATATGATTATTAATGGTTATTTCACTGGTATCATAGTATTGGTTATTCACTATATTTATATATATAGCTTTTTAATAGATATTTCACAACATACATATCTTTCTATAAATATCTTTGTGTATTTAGTTCATTTCACAGAATAGCACCCATGATGTAGACTTATAGTGTCTTTGTCAATTTTCTGTTGCTATCACAGAATACCACAGACTGGCTAATTTAGTTTTGAAAAAAGAAGCTTAAGTTTACTTAGCTCACAATTCTGGAGGCTAGGTAGTCTATGACCATGGTGTTGTCATCTGACAATGACCTTCATACTCCATCGTAACATGGAAGAAGTTATTCACATCACGAGAGAGCAAGACCAAGAGAGCCAGAGTGAGCAGGCTTTTATAACAATTCCACTACTGCGATAGCAACATTAATTCATCCATGAGGGTGAACCAAACATTAACATATTCATGATGGCAAAGGAATAAAGTTTCTAAAGCATGAACTTCTGGGGGTCTCATTCAAGCCATAGCATTCCACCACTGGCCTTCCAAATGTATGGTCTTCTCATATGCAAAACACATTTCATCCCAATAGCCTAAAAACTCTGTCATTCCAGTACTAACTAAAAATTCCAAATCTAGAATCTCATTGAAATTAGATATAGGTGAGATTCAAGGCATGATTCATCCCATGGCAAATTCCCTCCAACTGTGAACCTGTGAAATCAAATTAAGCTATCTACTTCCAAAATACAATGGTGGGACAGGCATGGAATAGCTATTCCCATTTGAAAAAAGAGAAAAAGGTGAGAATAAAGAGGTTACTGGTCCCAAATAAGTCCAAAATCCAACAGAGAAAACAACACTAAACCTTAAAGCTTCAGAAAGATTATTCACTTTATGTGCTGTATTAGTCAGTGTTCTCTAGAGAGACAGGACTAATAGGATGGATGTATATATGAAAAGGAGTTTATTAAGGAGAATTGACTCACACAATCACAAGCTGAAGTCCCGCAATAGGCCATATGCAAGCTGAGAAGCAAAGAATCCAGCCAAAGTTCCAAAACTTCAAAAGTAAGGAAAGTCACAATGCAGCCTTCAGTCTGTGGTCGAAGGCCCAAGAATCCCTGGCAAACCACTGGTGCAGTTCCAAGAGTCCAAAAGCTGAAGAACTTGTAGTCTGATGTTCAAGGGCAGGAATCATACAGCACAGGAGAAACACGGAGGCCAGAAGACTCAGCCAGTCTAGTCCTTCCACGTTCCTCTGCCTGCTTTTATCCTAGCCATGCGGGCAGCTGATTAGATGGTGCCCACCCAGATTGAGGGTGTGTCTGCCTCTCCTAGTTCACTGACTCAAATGTTAATCTCCTTTGGCAACATCCTCATATACATACTTAGGAAAGATGCTTTGCATCCTTCAATCCAATCAAGTTGACACTCAGTATTAACCATCACATGTGTTGTCTCCTGAACACATCTCACTCTTGTGATTTTGCTGGACTCAGCCCAAGTAACTCTTCTCAGAGGTTGGAGTCTTATGGTTGCAGTTCTGTAAAGCTGGCATTGTATGTGGGTAGCTGTACATTTCTGGGGTCTTTGGATGGCCCTCTCCTTGGGGCTCCACTAGACATTGCCTTTGTTGGTGCCCCTTGTAGTAGCCTGGATCTAATCCCACATTTAGGCCCAGGCTCTCTCTGATGGCTCTGCCCCTGTGACAAGTCTCTGTCTGGGCCCATAGTTTGCCTGAGTCCCTGGGTGACATCCTTTAAATCTAGATGGAGAAAGCCATCCACAGCTTTTGCATTCTGCATACCGACAGGGTTAGCACCACATGGATGCCACCAAAGTTTATGACTTGTGCCTTTCTAATCAGGGGATTGAGCCACATACCTGTGCCCATTTGAGCCATGGCTTGGGCGGCCAAGGAGCACTGCACCAGAATGCAGGGAGCAGAAACCCAAGACAACCCTGAGCAGTGGCCCATCCTTCAAAACCATTCTGCTCTTCTATAGCTCTGGGCTATAGAAGATGGGCAAGGCAGCCTCAAAGATCTCTGATATGCCTTTTAAACTTTTCTTCCATTGTTCTGATGAATTGCCTTTGACTTTCTTCTATCCATACTAATCTCCTTATTAATCAATTGCTTCATCACACCCTTGGAAGAGAGACGATTATTCTTTTTCATCCTCTACCACAAGGTTAGCCTGAAAATTTTCCAAATCTTTTCTCTATGCTCCCCCTTTTTTAAAATAAATTCTGTTTTTAAACCATGTCTTTTCTCTTATTTTACTACAAGCAGTTAAAAGTAGCCATGCAGTTTTGCAGCTTAGATATTTCTTCTGCCAAATAGCTTAGTTTGTCACTCATAAATTTCACCATCCAAAAAGCCGTTGGGTAGCAACATGGTTCAGCTGATTTCCTTGCTACTTTATAACAAGGATAGCCTTTGCTCCAGTTCTCAATACCTTGTTCCTCAGTTCCATCTGAGAGCCCATCAGAATGGCATTTACAGTCCATAGTTCTATCAACATTCTATTCAAGAATACTTAAGTAATCTGTTAGAAGTTTCAATTCTTCTCTGGACTTATCTTCTAAACCCTCACCAGAATCACCCTTAACTCTCCATTCACAGCAATACAACCTTTTTCTAGCCTGTCCTCCAATACTTTCAGCCTCCAAATTCTTCCAGCCTCTGCCCACTACCCAGTTCCAAACTTTCACAGATTTTGGTATTTGTTAAAGCAACAACACCACTTTTCACCACCAATTTCCTGTCTTAGGTTATTTTCTGTTGCTATAAGAGAAGACCATAGACTGAGTATTATTAAAAAAAAAAAAAATTAGGCTGGGCATGGTGACTCAAGTCTGTAATCCCAGCACTTTGTGAGGCCAAGATGGGTCAGTCAATGAAGGTCAGGAGTTTGAGACCAGGCTGGTCAACACGGTGAAACCCCGTCTCTACTAAAAATACAAAAATTAGCTGAGCGTGGTAGCGGGTGCTTGTAATCTCAGCTACCTGGAAGACTGAGGCATGAGAATCGCTTGAACCTGGGAGGAGGAGGTTTCAGTGAGCCAAGATCATACCACTGCACTCCAGCCCGGGCAACAGAGGAAAACTCCATTTCAAAAAAAAATACGTTTATTTAGCTTATGGCTCTGGAGTGTGGGATGTCCAAGAGCATGGTGCCAGCATCTTGCAAGGACCTTCGTGCTAAGTCACAACATGGCAAAAGACATTCATATGGCAAGAGGGCAAAAGCAAGACAATCGGAGAGAGAGATCACTTTTATAACAAAGCCACTCCTACAATAACAAACTCACTTTCATGATTGTGACATAATTTACTCATGAGGGCAAAGTCCTCATTAATCCATTCATAAGGGCAAAGGATTTAAGTTTCCAGCACATGAATTTTTTGGAGACACATTCCAACCATTAGATATAAAATCAGAAGAATGAATATATTTCAACTTATTTCCAAAAATTGTACACTTATACACGTAGCACATGAGAATGAAATGTTATTTGGTATTTACACAGTATAATATTCTTACAAGTATAAATTATTACCATATCTTAGCTCAAAATGAGAAAAAAATATAAAAATTTTCTGGTATATTGGCAGATTAATGAACAACAATCTTGACAGAAATTCAATACCTTTCATACCGATTTTAACTATGCATAGAGGGCAAGTTTATCTTATCCTTTCAACGATTTTCAACTCATTAGAAGAATTCCATGTATCTAAAGTTCCAGCTTACTATGTGTTTTTAGGTCAAGAAAACCATATGTATGGTTGTTATTAGATGGTATGATGCCACTTTAAATGTGATTAAGTTGTAAATTCCCCTAATATGAAGATACACCTTTTATATTATCAAATTGCAGTTTCTTGAATTGGGGAAATTATAGAAATGCTGATGCCTGCCTACCATAGACCAGAAATTTAGATTTCTTGTCCTGAGAGGGGAAACTACATAGGTATCTTTTGTTTTTCAGTGCTACCCATGTGCTTATATTTGGCAGCCATGGTTGTTGAAAATTACTGCTTCAAATAAAGAAAGCTCTGTGTGTGGGATATGTGTTTGCATGTGTGTGGGTACATGTGCAAATATCTATATATAAGTGTGGGTTAAAACAAGTAATGGCATGGGACTGATACCTTATACATAATTCCTGGCTGTAGGGGCTGCAGTTCTGAATAGTTTCTCTAAGAAGATACAATGACATTGGAAAATTTTCATAAGGCTATAAAATTGATAACAAGAGTACTGGAGACAACATGTGAGGCATATATAATATTTTATTTTCAGAACTGGCTACAATATTTTTGTCTTCTGAGAGTTAATAGTTACCACAGTTACCAGAGAGTACATGAAAATATCCCTTGCTAAAAATACTTTCATATTTTTATGTCACACAAATCCAAAACTCATTCAAGTTTGTAAGAAAAAGCTTTATCAAGAATGTGTTAATTATTAGTTGTATTATCAGCATTATTTTACTCGAAAAGACAGAAATAAAGCAAAAATTATAGATGACATGATCTTAAAGTCTAGTTCAATTTTTTGTCTTTCTTTTTTTTTGGTGTGTGTGACAGAATCTTGCACTATCGCCCAGGCTGGAGTGCAGTGGCATGATCTTGACTCACTGCAACTTCTGTCTCCCACATTCAAGCAATTCTCGTGCCTCAGCTTCCTGAGATTAGCTGAGATTATAGGTGACCACTACCTATAAATAGTTTTTGTATTTCTATTTGTAGATTTTTGCTGGTTAAAAAAGTTGTCATATTTAACGATTTTTTATAAGTATAAGGCCTGATAGTATCTTATCTTTGATTCCGTGTAATGTTATGAAATTGACACACGCACACACACAAACACATAAATATACAAATGACTCTCATCATCCAGTTCTCTCTTTTACCTTTCTTTGAAATAATTCAGATATTATTACTTAAATTATACTTCAGATATGACTTTTTCTGATGCAATATGCATAGGCTGAAAATATATAGTATCTAAATCAATCACTATATTTGTCTTGCTTTACTAATGCCCCATAGGGGCAGGAAAAAATATTTCAAATTCATAGTGAAAATGAATTGATACTGTCAAATAAATCTGGAGAAAAATATGCTGGGAAATGTCTATTGTAAAATCATCCTATCCCATCTTTAGCATAAGTTGCCTGATTTATTTAAATAATGGTACTTGTATTTCATTTTATCTTTTGTATATTAGGTTTTAAATATGCTGTTTGTTTAGAAATAAATTATTGTTATATACTGTTGGAGACATACCTTTTACTTTAACAGGTGCAGTTGTGCGATCATTTATAAAAATATATTGGAGAATATTTTAGAAATATATTTATGACGTTACAGGTCTTAGTTCTGATTCACTAATAAGATGTCAGAATGATCCCATGTTATTTATTGATACTCTAAATCAATTGTTGGCAAAACTTTCAGTAAAAGTTCAGATCTTTTGCTTTGTGGGCTACATAGTCTCTGTAGCAACTCTGTCATGGTAACAAAAGCAGCTATACATAATAAGTAAATGAATGGCCGTGTGTTGCAAAAAAAAAAAAAAAAATCACCGTTTTTAGAAAGAGGCTGTGAGATGAATTTTACCCAAGGGCTATCATTTGCATTTTCTATTTCAAGACAGTTGTTCTCTATGTGGTGAATCAGTTACCCAGGCTACTTTAATATGGTGGTTACCCATTTGAAATGAGACAACCATGTTTACAATGGTAGAGAGACAGATGGCCAGAGGGTCAGGCACTAACTCTTGTATACTTTGGCCAAAAAGTGTCATATGTCCCTCCTGCCCGCAGCCCATTGACCAGAACTAACCACATGGCCTTACATAATTGTTAAAATGCTGGGAAATGTGAAAACAGATGGAATGTTAAGTGAGCATGATGTCTTTGCCACACTAAAGAATTATGGATAGTAATTAGTAAGGAGATAATTATAGATAGCAATCAGCAAAATATATATTTGTTATATAAGTAACAAGTTGCCCAAATAAGTATTAAGAAGTGGGTATTACCTAATTTGTTTTATCCTGGGTTTGTGACTGTATGGGCTGTTAATAATCTTTGCAGTGGTATGAAATAGCCGAAAAATGAAGGCAATACCTATATAGAAAAGAGGCATGCTTTTTTGACCTGTAACTTAAAAAATCATTGTTCAGAAGGTATATTGAAAGAAAGTTGCATTTGTGGGAATATCGTTCTGATGGAAGTTTTATATCTGAAAGATCAAATGCAGTCCAAAGGATTGTGATCTTTTAAAGACCGGTAAATAAGGTAGTGGTCATGCTAATCACTCCACTATAGGCTACTGTGAGAAAAAGAACTGAAGGCCACATTGAAGAAGGAATCAACACAATCAGGTTGATCAAAGAAGAGCTAGGTCCAAATCAGACCAAAGATACAGAGTCTCTACATTGCTAATGTTGTTTTTCATCATTATTGACGAAAACAAAATTACAAGTTAACATCTGAACTAATATAGATATACAAATATAATATGTACAGTGTAAACCAAAATGTATTTGAGACAAGTCTCAAACAATTTAGAAAGTTTATTTTGTCAAGGTTAAGAACATGCCAGTGAAGGTCTTAGGAGTCCTGATGACATGTGCCCAAAGTGATTGGGGTACAGCTTGTTTTTATATATTTGAGAGAGACATAATATATCAATCAGTTTTAAGATTTACGTTGGCTTGATCTTGAAGGGCAGGACAACTCGAAGCGGGGGTTTCCAGGTCATAGGTAGATTTAAACATATTTTGATTGGCAATTGGTTGAAAGAGGTATTAACTGTAAAAAGGAATGTCTGGGTTATGATAAGGGGTTGTGGAGACCTAAGGTTTATCATGCAGATGAAGCCTCCAAGTAGCAGACTTTAAAGAAAAGACTGTAAATGTTTCTTATCAGATATAAGGTCAGTGTTGATGTTACTACTGGAAGGGTATAATGAGACATGTCCAACTCCATTTTCCGTCATGACCTGAGTCAGTCTTTCAGGTTAAATTTTAGAGTGCCCTAGGGTGGAGGAAGTCCATTCAGATGGTTGTGAGGCATGGGAGGAGCTTATATATGCATGTGTATACACATATATACGATGCTATTTGCTACAATGTAATAATACTGCTTCTAAATATTAAATATTACATGTCATCTCCAGAAGCCTATTTTATATAATATACATATCTCTTAAGCCATTTTCATTTTTAGAGCCAGAAATAGAGCCATAACTATCTTTCTTTCAATATTTTGAAATACACTTTTGTAAAGTCCCAGATTTGTGTCTTGTGACTTGCAGCATTCAGTTCTTTGGTTTTAATACACTCAAAAATGACATGGTCACTTATTCCCAAATATCATTTTGCTTCTACTCCCAATTTTCTTAACTCATCATAATAGTGTCCTGAGTTGCAATTCCCCATATTGATTCCTCTACATTTTTCATGACGCAATATTTAATAAGGCAAGTCAAGAATTTTATCAAATGTTCTGTTCTTAGCAGAATAAGGCTTCTGACAGATACAGCCCTCCATCATTACTAATATTGATACGTTGCCTGTTTTATGATATGCATTAGGGAAGCATTTTGCATATTGTTTGTCTATCCTAGCACTCTGTAGCATATTTTATTTCTGCTTCTCTCATCTTTTATTCTCCATCAAAAGGTTTTCACTGCAAGTCCACTTTTCTCTTTGTGAATTTTAATTTAAAAAAATCATCTTTTTGACATACAGTCTTTGTAGTAGGAAAATCATCAGCTTGGAATCAGATAGGCCCAGGTCCACATCTGGACTCTAAAATTTAACTGTTGGGTGTCTTTTCACAAGTTGCATTAACTCTTTGTGCCAATATTCTTTATCTAAAATCACAATTATATTTTTATTAAAAGATCTTTACACATGTATTTGTATATTTATCTTTAATTTAGAGTTTTGTTACTTTTCTTTTTCTAATTGAAGTCTACTGTTAAATATATGTCTTAAAGAGACTTTTCAACTTTTCCAAATCCACCAGTTTTATAAAATTCTAGGTGTATTTTCTTATCAGTTGCATTGGAGAGTATGATGCTTAAAATAAAAAGAGAACAGCCTAAACTTCAAATTACCAATTATCATCAATCTATTCTGTCCTGTTTTTGGAATAAGAATAAATAACAATTGCTAAGTTCTGCTTGGAGAGGATAATGAAAGGCAAATTATACATGACCCTTGTTTACAATCTAAGTTAGCAACTCTACTTGCATTTTTAACTTTTGTAAGAAATTTGTTTTCTGATCCCATCTCTCCATTATTTAACAATAATATTTATAAAATTAGCAAATAGGATTTTAAAACTACTCAAATAACTTATTGACTTTTTCATATTTGCCCCTGGATAATTACGTGTAAGGCTTTAACTGAAGACTACTAAAGCCAAGGGTAATTCAAAGTCAAATAAATAGTCAGCTCATAACTCTTAGATTCCCTTTATAGGAAAGTATTATACTCTATCTGTTGTTGCATAATTCTCAATAATGCTAAAGGTGGTTATTTGTATATCATGAGTAGAATAAGCCTTTTAGTGTTGGCTAATGTAGAGTGGAATGGCCATTAACCATTCATTTTTTGTGATGGAGAAATTGCATTTACACAACTTGTTGGATTTTTATTCACTCATTTGTCAAGTTTACTTCTTTAAGGTTGTCACAGTTTTTCCTAGCTATCATCATTTGAAAAGTTGCTTGTGGCATAAGTTCATTAAATGTAGTATAGCCAAATGAACCATATAGATAGCTGAAAATCCTGTCAAACATGATTTATGCAAAAATCTGACTCCGTGCAATGGCATGATACTATACGCACTTGGCTATTATGTTCTCAATTTTTCTCCATATAAATTACTTTACAGTTTCCTAAAATATAAACTTCTTAGGCTTGGGAAGTCTCTAGCAAGACTTTATAAAAGTATAAAATATTCTCTCCAGTCAGAAAACATGAGTATACACAACCCCTTTAAGCAAATCTTTATTTTTCTTTACAGCATGATGCTGGTTAAGATCTATCAAATAGTCTTCTGATGAGTTCCAGATAGGGCCCTCCATGCTGTCTTGAGTCAACAGTTTTGTTTTGTTTTTTCCATCTTGCATATAGTATACCGGTCATGTCCATGCCGGATATTATAGTTTTGAGATCTATTTGATGATAATAGTTTCACTATTATTTAAAATTCTTATTAGTTCTCTTCAAAGTAATGTTAGTCAGTCCTAAAATATGAACATAAGGAGATCTCATCTTGTAGAAAACAGGGAAAACACATAATTGATTAAAAGTAAATTCTATAAAGAACACCTAAATAAAATATAATAAACAGAAGAAAAAATTGACCAGGTCTGCAAGATTTTGAATAAACTAGGTGGTTTTTTTAAAAAACCTCTTCAATGTTACCTAAGCAAAATATATTTAATCATAATTTTTTTTCGAAGTGGGGGGTAGGTGGCATGTATTGCAAGTAGCAGCAATAAGCAAACCCCAAATTGTAATGTCGATCTAGTACAATAATTGTTTCTTTCTCACTCAAAGTCCAACATGGGATTTCAATATCTACAGGTAACTCTTACACACACAGTGATCCAGGGACTTGGATTCCTTTCTGTCTTAGATTCCTGCCATCTTCAACACATGCTGTTCTGTATCAAGTCTGGAGAGGAGAAGGAAGATGGATTGCAAGTGGGCATTTGCATGGACAGGGCAGGAATTGGAAATGGGTACTTTACCCCACTGACATACTTGTAGCTAGAACTCAGTCATAAGGCTGCACCTGGCTACAAAAATAGCCTGGCTGTGTGTCCAAGTGGGGGTGGGGGGGGAAGGAAAAGATAGGAGGATGAGCTAGCTGACTCTGACATATCACTAATCAAACACAAGGAAAAACATACATACACACACATACACACACACTCATAGCATGCTATGTCAATCAATCCAGTAAAGGAAAACATTGTTATCATTCTGTTATATGTATTTTCTGACTTAAAATGATACAAATACTGTACAAAACACAAGAGATTCTGTTGTTGTTGTTGTTGTTGTTATTGTTTTGTTTGTTTGTTTTTGAGACGGAGTCTTGCTCTGTTTCCCAGGCTGGAGTGCAGTGGCATGATCTTGGCTCACTGCAGCTTTCTGCCTCCCAGGTTCCAGTGATGTTCCTGCCTCATTCTCCTGGGCCACCACGCCTGACTAATTTTTATACTTTTAGTAGAGACTGGATTTCACCATGTTGACCAGGATGGTCTCAAACTCCTGATTTCAGGAGATTTGCCCGTCTCGGCCTCCCAAAGTGCTGGGATTACAGGAGTGAGCCACAGCTCCTGGCCAAGAGATTCTGCTTAACATGTGAACTTTAGGGTTACTTTCTGACTGAGAAAAATATACCTATTATAATGTTCATCAATAGTAGTAAAATTTAAAAATATTTGCATCGCTCTAGGGAATAATCAGCTGTTAAAATAATGAAGTATAGGTAAATGTATTCTGTTTCAATAGTGCTTCATATTGATGTCCATAATGGACTGTTTACTAACAACAAAAAAGCTAACTATCAGAAAAAAATCATAATAAAAACTGTGTATATGTGTTTATATGGGAATATATATATATATATATATATACACACAGTGATAAATGTTGAGATAAATATAATTTGATGCTGAAGTAGGGAGAGCAAGAAGGCAGATTTTCACTTTATTACCTGTGTATTGTTTGAGTTGATTATTTTTTCCCTTTCCTTAAAATATATCCTGTTTTATTTGTATAATAAAAAAAAGAAAGGAAGAAATATTTGATTACAAAAGGAATTTCCAATACAAGAGGGGAGAAACTGAATTTATCAGCTTGATAATAAAGCTTCGGATCTTTCTACATAAATTGCCTGATAGGCAAGAAAAACCTCATAAGAGTGACTTACACATAAATTTATTGGGTGATATATCGATTTAGGGAGAATTTCTTTTCCCTTAAATCTGGGCTCACATCTCAAACGCTGGGAGAGTGTCATCGCTAACTTCTTTCTTGGAATGGTACTACTATTCAGTATTGTCTCATTTTTAAAGCCCATTAAAACTTACGCTAAAATTAATAACTT
Source organism: Macaca mulatta (assembly GCF_049350105.2). Lineage (NCBI taxonomy): Eukaryota > Metazoa > Chordata > Mammalia > Primates > Cercopithecidae > Macaca > Macaca mulatta. Next base: position 66,130,447 of record NC_133422.1, read on the forward strand.
CTACTCATTGTTGTATGAGTTGAGACCTTAAGACTGCTTAAATTAAACTTTGTGGTTATTTAAGGACTGCTTCCTAGATTTCTACCCTATTAAAGCCTAAGTGTATGCACATTTAGCAAAAATCTTAGATGAGTATATCACAGAGGCAAATCATAGAATCTCTGATATAGATAGGATTCAACTGACCACAGAGGGTTGAAACTTAAACAGAACCAGACTTGGGTTCAGGTGCCACCACACAGATGCTTCAGTTTTCTTTACTGGAGAATTATACAATAGTTTTCCTCTCTTTAAATTGGGAACAATAGTTGCATCTAACTCAAAGGAGTATTTTAAGAGTAAATGTGATAAATCTGAAGATTAAATGCTTCAAAAGCATTTCGCGAAGTACCAATCTCTGTTATGTCAACTTGTATTGTTATTTTTGCTGTTGTTCCTGTTGTCATTTGAAGACGCTGAGAAGGTGCCTGCATTGGCACCTAGGAGATAAGTAGCCAGAGTTGAGGGGAGAAATGGACTCCAAGGCTTTACCTGCTTCACAAAGAGTCCACTATGCTTGCTGCTTTATCCGCTACTGTCACAGAAAATCTGTTGGGATCTTCAGCTTAGATTCATTGTTCTATAAACATTTATTGGGTCGCTACTCTAGGCTAGAGACTTTGTATCTTGGGATTTATAGATGACTTAAGACTTTCTGTGAATGAGTTTCTGCAGATCGTTTGAATGTCTGATAAAAACCCTCTGCGCTACACAGAAAGGCAGCTTTTTGGGACAGAAAGGAATCAAAGCTTCTTCTCTGATCTAGGAATGTTCTACCTTTGAGCTCATATGACAGTCACCTCCTGAAATCTCCCACATGCCCTTTCTTAGTGCTCCAGGACAGACATGGAAACAGGAACTAAAAGCATCAGTTCACTCAGACTTGCCCCCTTGGCACAAAATTACACACACACACACCAGCCTTCCCAGGCTAACCAGTGTGATTCATTCACTATATGTCTGTTGTGTTGCAGGCACAATGCATAAGAAGATGCCTTTTAAGTGGACTGAACAGTATAGATGATCTCTTCTCACCAGTGTGATTGCCTTGTTGGTAAACTCTCACAAATGAGCACTCACAACCCCACAGACTGGTGTTTTTTCACCATTTGTATTAATTTGTGGATTTCTATATTTGGTGGTTGTGTTTCATAGAGGAAAAGCAGAACAAGACAACTGTAGAATCATTTTGATTGCATATGATTAAAACATTGGAAAGCTGCAGATATACAATATTCAGGTCAGTTTAGATGTTAGTGTGACTGGCATATCAAAATCTAATCTTAATTAGAGCCTTGGAACGATTAAGCGGTGTAGAGAAGAAAGTGAAACAAGGCCATAAGCAGTCTTCCTAAGAATCAAATCATTACTCAAATACATTTTACCTAACTACCTGTACATATAAATGCAGAAATGTAAGGTTATGTCATGTGAAAGCAAAATATTACATTTCATGAATATGGAGAAACCTGGTGTGAGTCCAGAAATGGGAAAATATTTATGTGTAGTTTTGTCTTCCTCTTTTATAATTAATTCACAATTAGACATGTAATTATAATTCAGAAATGGGCAAAATACACTTGATGGTTTTAACTATTGATAGATTTGTAAACAAAAGCAGCTGGACTGAAATTTCTTCAAGGAAATATTTACATGCCAACAGTTTATCAAACTGAAAATCTGCACATGGGCATTATGTTAATGATAGTGCAACAATGATTCATTCTGTGCCTCCTACTAGTTCACAAGGCACCAGATGTAAAAGAATAAAATTTAGATGCAAAAGTGGAAAAGGCGTGCTTTTAATTCTTTACCACCTTTCAGAAAGAACCATCATTATTTGGCTATTGTCATTCATTCCTTAAACTACTTCATATTACATTATTTCTTGAAGGGGCATTAAAAGAAATTAATACAAAATAAGATTAATTCCAAACCACAGGGCTTTGGGATTATGGAATACAAAAACAACCAACCAACCCCAATAACAAATAACTATTATTTTGTTTCAATAAGCTGGCAAAGCAAATGGCTGTATAGTATCCTGGTCTAGTATTTTCAAAATTTCGATATTCTTCAAGTTTTTTCATCAAGAATGTGAGAGAAGTAATACCAGTTGATTTTCATCATGAGGAAGAGTGAGAGCGAGGATTAAAGAATGCCCACAGGGTTACACTAGCAGAACTCCTTTCAGGAAAATAAGAGAAAAGAGTTATCCTACTAAAAATAAACATAGAAATATGCCAGGATACTAGAAAGGAAAGAATAAAATTTTAGTTTGTGGAGACACATGGCTTAAATGTCATTTCTTCTGGTTTCATAATATCTGTGTGATCTTGGACAATTACCAAATTCCCCTGAACCTCCATATAGTAAACTCTAAGAGTGACATTCATGCAAGTCATACCACCAGACCCTGAACTAAGCATGTTTTTACTTCATCTTCACATTCATCTCTAGTTGTATCATCTCCATTTCACAGACCGGGAAACCAAAATCACATAAAATTTACTAACCTGCTCAATTTACAAAAACTAATAAATGACACGGTAGAGAATTGAAACTAGTCCATGCATGTGATCAGTATGCTATACCAGGGAAGTTCACTCCAGAAGAAAAACCAAACCTGGTTAGTGGAATCAAGGAGCATGGTTATTGTGGAATCTGCATGCAACATTCACTGGAGTTTGAATAATTGGGTGAAAGACAATTGAACTTTCTATTTTCTATCTTTCCTGGGTGAGATTGGTTTCAGAGCTTGGAGAAAAGGGGAACCAAAAGGTCATAGCTGTAGAAGTCAAGATCAAAAAATGGAACATAGCCATGAATGGAGTTAAGAGAGCATTTCAAATAGGACTTTATGAAATTAAAGAAGAAAAACAATTTATTTAATCTATTTATGAAGAAGCCTTCCACCAACAAATAACAAGAGCAGCAACAAGAAGCCCAAAAATGACTCAAATCATGAAGATACTTGTTTTACAAGTAACAATAAATACAAGTACAGTTTAGCAGCTCAGTGATGTCAGTAAGGGTCCAGCCTTTTTCTCTCTTTATGTTCTGGCATCCTAGATTTTTGACTTAATGACTTTGCCTTATGGTTGCAATACAGTCACCGCACCTCTAGCATCCTCCAAAAAGAAAACAGGGATATGAAGCAAAATATTTTATTCTCATCAATATTTTCCCTACTATTTTGAATAAGAAGCCACAGGGAGCACATTTTTCCTATCACATTGGCCAGAATTTTGTCACTTGCTTACTCCTGGAGTAGTTTGACCAAAAGATTTGGGATCCCTAGAATAAATGTACACTCATGGTTATTCCCAGGATACAGCAATGGGACTGGAGAAAAATCTTCTCTTCTATAGGGCTAAGGGATCTATACTCACCACCTACTTAAATATATTTGCTACAAGAAGAAAATGAAGAGTGGAATGGCTGCTTGGTAGCCAATGAGCAGTGTCTGCCACATGTAGTAAATATGCATTTTAAGTGATTATCCACAGAAGATGATTCTGTTAACAAGATAAAAAATATCAATGATGTCTAAGAGGTGTATTTCAATCCCTGAAAAAAAAAACACTATGCATATTTAATTTCAAAGCTGAAACATTAACCAACGTGTGGTAATTCTGTATCATCAGCTTCAAATAAATCAATGACAGCAGTAATTAGAGATGGTGTGAATCGTTTATTTTCTTTGTGAATTGTTCATAGTTGTAATTCAATAGAGAAAAATAAGAAACAACAATAATAATAACTTTTTATTAGTCATGCTGAAGTAGCAAACCAGTGGCATGGATAATTGAAAATAGTGGATTATATGCATAATGATGAACTACTTAGGTTATTTGCCTTACTAGAGATCATTTTGCATTCCCAAAGCATATTATCACCTATTTATTTGAGGAAGTAATCACTAAGCATCTTGAGTGAAAAGTCCTATACATCTAGGTCAGAGAAGTTTCTAGAGTTAAAATACAATGAGATTGTAAAGTTTACTATAAAGGTAATGGTGAATATTTATTATGAGGAAGTATCTTTGGTGAGCAAAGTCAATGAAGGTCCCTTGAAATGATGGTAGAGAATTTTAAAGAAGCTCGAAAACACAGGAAGTTTACAACATCACTTGTTACAGCACAAATTTAGGAAAGCATATTTTAGTCTAGCTTTATAAGAGTTCAAGGTACTTTTTCCAAGTTATACTTCATTATACAGTTATGAGGGGTCCGGTAATTTTCTTAACAGGCTCATGAGCACATTTTAAGTCAAAAGTACATGTATGCTTTTTTTTTTTTTTCCCTGCTCTGTCACCCAGGCTGTAGTGCAGTGGCGTGATCTCGGCTCACTGCAACCTCTGCCTCCCTTGTATGCTAATACTGCTAATACTGATTTCATCATTGCTATCACTGCAATTTTCTTTTATGTGCCTTCTCTTTGGACCACAACTACGCATAATGATGGTTGTAGCATTTGACGTCCTCTTAAGCTCATTTTATAAATTACTTGTTGGTCTTCTGATATTTTTACATGAGGCATAGCACCTATTTCCTAGTCAAGCCAGTGTTGTCTGTATTGTAGTGTACATTCTGTGGGACTGAACCTTTCTTCTCAGTTGTCTTCCTCAACCACTTAATTCAAGAGCCTTCATTTTTCAAAATAAACATGAGAATTATAACATAAATTGCTTCTATATCTTTCTATTATTTAGAATTCAATGATAGATGTTTCTTTTTGTACATTACCCTCTTTTAAAAAATTACAGTTATAAGCTGTTATTTGGATATTTACAAGAAATAAACCAAAAAGTGTAGATGGCTGCATTGATATTACTACACCATCCAAATATAAGAAAATGGGCTGGATTTTTTTCTCCTATTCTCCATCATTTGGATTTTGTTACTCTGAGAGGGACACTGGCTACATAGATGCCAAAAAATGCACATGTAATTCCTATTTGTTCTATGAGGAGATTGGTCATAATAATCTATTGTTTAAACCCAGACACCTTGGATATTGAAAAAAGGCATTACTAATAAATTTTCTAGGAAAATAGGCATAAACCAAGACTGCCTTGGGTACACCAAGACATATCATCACTCTGGAGATAAATAACTAAAGCACTTGGTTCTTCTGTACTATTTACTAGATTCCTTTTTTATTGTTAAGAAGGTAAAATAGAATTGAAAAAGTCTTATTATCTAACTTCTTAATAAAAATCCATAGAGATCACACCATGCAATCATGTGAAATGAAAGTGAAATTAAAAGGAGATGGAGATGTTTACAACTTTGTACAGGAAAAGGAAAACGAGGAGAAAACACAAGTCTTTAAATAGGATAACTTCACACAGCAGCACAAATGCAAGAAGAAAGCCCTGTTAAAATGTCTCTTGGTACCAATGTTCTCATTTGCCAGAGGGCAGTTTGCCGTGGCCAAATGCTTTCTGATTTCAGTAAATCTACCTCCTCAACCATTTATGTGAGGATTTAGAGAATAGGATTAGGAAGAAAACTACTTTGAACTGATCAAGAAATGAAACAATTCAAATATACAGTGCTTGTTTTGTCTCTGATTGAGAGGGAAGGGTAAAATAGTATTCCATATAGTAAACTCCGCTTAATGAAATGCAGTACTAAATCTAGGAAACAAATTGTTTATGGTTGTGAGAAAACAACTTCATGATTGGAACAACAGATTAATTTCAAAAGTATGTTATGATTGCTTACTTCAAAGGATATGTGAGGGCTGAAGTCTGCTATAAAATGTTTCAAAAGAATAAGGTAAGAATGACTCCCAAATGCATAACTCACCCCTGAAGCATGAATATCCTTCTGTGTTCTCCTATTTCAGGATGTTTGTAGATTTCAGATATCCGACCTGCCTACAGTTCTCTCCCTGAATGTTACATAGGGGACACTTAAATACCACAATCTTTGGTCATTGTCTTTTTCCTCCCAACTCTTAGGATCCCCACATCACAAGCTAATCAGGGAGCAGATTTGAATGCCCACTACTGTGCCAGATTCAGTTAAAAAAAATACCATAAAAGTCAGATATATTATTTTGTTTTCAAGAATCTTGCTCTTTAAATTAGGATATAAAACAACATAAATGAAATATTTGGAACTTAGTAAAGAGCTTAACTCTGTAGTATCAATTACTCCTTGGATCTGAAATAGGCTTTAACGAAAGTATTGACTTGACAAGCCTGGCGGGAGAGGCAGCCCAGGAGAAAAAGCAGAGAAAGAAGGGTATTTCCAATAACTTTTTAACAAATAGAAGGGAAGAGACAAAGAGACAAATCTAGAATCTCATTTGACTAAAGTGAAAGGTTATGTATTAGTCGGTTTTCACACACCTGATAAAGACATACCCAAGACTGGGTAATTTATAAAGAAAAAGAGGTTTAATGGACTCACAGTTCCACGTGGATTATATGTCAGAGGCAAAAGTCGTGTCTTACATGGTGTCAGGCAGAAGAGAAATGAGAACCCGGGGAAAGGGGTTTCCCCTTATAAAACCAACAGATCTCATGAAACTTATTCACTACCATGAGAACAGTATGGGGGGAACCGCCCCCATGATTCAGTTATCTTCCACTGAGTCCCTCTCACAACACATGGGAATTTGGGGAGCTATAATTCAAGGTGAGACTTGGGTGGAGAGACAGTCAAACCATATCAGGTAAATATTGCCAAAAAGTGATATAAGAAGAAAAAATAATTGGTAAGTGAATTACTCCAGATATTGAAAAATCTTCAAATTTAGTAAAGAAATACAGATTCACTGGCATAAGCAGTCACTACATTTTGTTATTTATATTCAAGAAAACTAAGCACTATTATAAATTATCCTGATATAGCATTAGATATTTAAATTAGGAAATTAAATAGTATAAATGCTATAATTACAAATAAATCTCTTTCTAGAATATGTCTTTCAAGTTCCAATAGTGAATTTCCACTGACTATTTTACATTTTTAATGTTTAAATTAATTTTAATTTTATCCATATAAGATATGCATCCTTATAAAAGGGTCTATATGTTTCATTATCTTGTAAATTTATATATGTGTATATGTATATACCAGAACTAATCCCATCCTCCCCAAACTTGTTTCCTATTAAGAAACAGAATTAGCCAGGTACAATGGCTCATGCCTGTAATCCCAGCACTTTGGGAAGCTAAGGTAGAAGGAACACTTGAGCCCAGGAGTTCAAGATTAGTCGGGGCAACCAAATGTGACCCCCATCCCTGTGGTCTCAGCTACACAGGATGTTGAGGCAGGAGGATCCCTTGAGGTAGGAGGATCCCTTGAGACCACAGTAAGCCATGTTCCTGCCACTGCATTCCAGCCTGGGTGACAGACTCTGTCTCAAAAAAGGAAAAAAAAAAAAAAAAAAGAAAAAAAGAAACAGAAACAGAATTAACATTGAAACAGTTAATTTTAGTGTTTGGCTACACATTACAAAATAATATGTTTGTGATGTTGTGATGTCTTTTTTTGAATATCTTATATATATATCTCTTCACTTCCTAATATGAAAGACAATCATTTTTAGCTACCTTACATCAAGCAAGACATTTGAATATCCCTGTAGCCCATTTACCCAGTTTATATTGCTACTTTTGTAAAATTAACATTATTTATTGACCTATACAAGTGCTACCTATAATTGCACCATGTGACATAATATGACTATGTATGCTTTCTTGTGCTCTTTTTATCTTTCCCAGAATTAATAATTCTCTAATTTATTTGGATAATCTTTTATCATTCAGGCATCCCAAAACTAGCCAACAGTATGTAGACTTCTTTCATATGTGATCAAACATATCAGGTATTTTATCAGTTTCTTTCTTTCTTTTTTTATTTTTTTAAGACATCTCTGCTTGAGCTGCAATTTATTTCCCTAATTTGATCCGATTTTTCTAGGCCTGCTGCCAGGCTTTCATGCTAAGACTCCCACTTGCCATTTTTCTAGGAATTTGCTTTTTGTTCTGTTCTAGATTCTATATTTCCTGGAGTTGATAGATTCTTATTTTTTAAGTCAATCTTACTGAAGGATAATTTATGTACCATAAGATATACCATTTTAAGTATGCAGTTAGATGACTTTGACAAATATGAGCACCTTTGTCCTTTTTTCTCTTTGAACTCATGGTTCTGTTTTTTGTTTGTTTGTCTGTTTGTTTGTTTGTTTGTTTTTTATGTAAGGAAACACCCCTAAATTAAATGAGGTATTTATTTTAAGTACCTGAAAACAAAAAAATACTTTTCTCACATTTCATCAACTGATAAATATATAATCTTGTTTCATGTTTATTACAGTTTAAAAGACATTTAACATATGTTGTTGATTCATAACATTAAAGTCACTGCCAAAAGCACTATCACCTGACTGAATGAAGCATATCTAGCACAAGTATTTTCTCCCTAAGGCACATCACACACGTCTCTTGCTTGGGAATACTCTACAGCTGTCGGTACAAAGCTTCAGTGCCATTTTAAACAGCACAATCACCAACAAAAAGTGCAAAAATGAGAAAAAACATGAGTAAATGGAACATGAAAAGGATACTTGTTTCCAGTAGGAGAGCTGAAAGAAGTCAGAATATCGCCTTGTTCAATTCAGCTGGAAACATGCACATGATTAGGCAACTCACATTTTTCTCTACTTTGTGCGTGTCCATGAAAGACAAGAAAGCACAGTGACTATTGGTTTGAAGTTGTAAATTAATTTTGGTGACTAGGCAAGTTTGCAAGTATGGAATTCATGAATAATAACTATATATATATATGTATATATACACACACACATAGCCTTCTTTAAAAGATTTATATTCTTTGCTCTAATATTTTGAGATTTGAAGAGTCTATAACTTAGTATAAATCTTTTTTTAGGGTCCAATTATTCAAAATAACTCAGTGTTTTTTGTTTGATTTTGTTTTGTAAAATTTTCTTGGTAATTTCCTCCTTTGCATTTCTCATTATAATTCTTAAACACTTATTCATAACCAATAAGCCCTCCTGTATTGATTATCTTTTCATTTCTTTCAAATTTCTCATTTTTTAGTTCTTTTGTCTTAATTTCCAGTAGAAGTATCAACTTTCTTTCTTAAAATACCAGTGGAAAATTTTATTTTACTACTTTATTTCCAAAAGCTTTTATTTTCTAGTTTTTAGAATGTTATAGCATCTTATTTCTATTTTATTGATGAGAATTGGACTTTATTTAGATGAGGATACACATTATAATTTCACTCAATATTTTGTTTCTTTGTGTTTTCTGCAATTGATTTTTGTGGGGTTTTTTGTTACTTTATTTTTGTCTCTATTTTTTACAGAAGTTTTCTGTAACTTATGCATCAGGTGACTGATGACGACCTGTCATTACATTTACCGTGTAAAAATTAGTCATCAAAAGGTGTGCATGGTAGGAGTTTGTAGGCTGGTACCAGAGAGTAAGTGTGTGGAGATTTCATTGTTTCCTTAAGGGACTTCCAAATATTTGCCTTTATAGGCCTGTTCTCTTGGGCTAATGAATTTCTCAGAGAGGAACATTTTAGAGTCCCCTTTTTCTATGTAAAGTGTATGGAATTGAGAAGGGGTTAAAAAAAATTAACAGTAAGAGCATTTTTAAATTTGAATAGACTCTGACTCAAATATCAAATATTACTTTTGAAATTGTTTATATATTTATTTTACTTGACAGATAAAATTATATATTTCTCATGTACAGCATATTGTAAAATATGTACACATTTTGAAATGAATACATTCAGTTAATTAACATATGCATTATCTCCCATACTTTTAAATTTTTTGTGGCAAGAATACTAAAAATCTACTCTTTAAGCAACTTTCATGAGTTCCACTGATCGGTATTAACTGTAGTCATCCTGTTGTGAAACAGAACCTATGAATTTATTCCTCCTATCTAAGTAAAATTTTGTATCCTTTGACCAATGTCTACCCAAACTCATCCCATCACTCCCTCCCCAAGTCCCTGGAAACCATATCCCACTCTGCTTCTATCTGCTTGACTTGTTTGGATTCCACATATGATTGAGATCATGCAGTATTTCTCTTTCTTGCCTGGATTATTTCGCTTAACATAAACGTCATCGATTCAAACATGTTGTCACAAATGACAGAATTTCCTTTTTTTAGGCCTAAATATAGCATTTCATCGTGTATATATACCACATTTTCTTTATGCATTCATCCATTGATGGACACTTAGATTAATTTTAAATCTTGGCTATTTTGCTATTGTGAATAATGCTGAAATGAGCATGGGAGAGCAGATATCTCTTTGAGATGCTGTTTTCATTTCCTTTAGATATATATCCAGTAGTGGAATTGCTGGATCATATGGTAGTTCTATTTCTAATTTTTTGAGAAACCTCCACATTGTCTTCCATGATGGCTCTACTAATTTACAGTCCCAACAATGCACTACAAGGAGTCACTTTTCTCCACGTCCTTGCCAACACTTATTATCTACCATCTTTTTGATAATAGCCATTTTAACAGTTGTGAGATGATACCTCATTGTGGTTTTAATTTGCATTGCTCTGATGATTAGTGATGCTGAATATTTTTTCATATGCCTGTTGGCCATTGGTATTCTTTTGAAAAATGTATTTTCTCATTCTTTGTCCACTTTTTAAAGTGGTTATTAGTTTTCTTGCTATTAATTTGCATGAATTCCTTATATATTTTGGATATTAATCCTTATCAGATGTATACTATGCAAATATCTGCTCCCATTCTCTAGGTGTCCTTTTACTGCTGATTGTTTTCTTGGCTGTGCAAAAGTTTTTTAGTCTGATGTAGACCCCTTTTATTTCTGCTTTTGTTGCTCGTGCTTTTGAGGTCTTGTCCAAAAAAAATTATATTTAGGCCAATGACATAGAGATTTACCTTCTAACATTTTCAGTTTCCTTCTAGTAGTTTTACAGTTTGGGGTCTTATGTTTAACTCCTTAGTCCATTTTGAATTAATTTTTGTATATAATATTAGCTAATGGTATAATTTAATTCTTGTGCATGTGGATATCCACTTGTTCAGTTGTGTCATTTATTGAAGTGCCTATACTTTCTCCTTTGTCAAAAGTCAATTGACTAGTGGCTGTGTTAACTTTTTTCTGAGCTCTCTATTCTTTTCCGTTGGTCAGCATATCTCTTTTTATGCCAATACCATGCTGTTTTGATCACTATAGCTTTGTAGTACACTTTGAAGTTAGATAGAGTAATGCCTCCATCTTTGTTCTTTTTGCTCAAGATTTCTTTGGATATTTGGGGTCTTTCATGATTGCAAAAAAAAAAATTTAGGATCTTTTTCTATTTCTGTGAAAAATATTATTGGAATTTTGATAAGGATTGCATTAAATCTGTGGTTGCTTTGGGTGGTATGGACATTTTAGCAATATTAATTATTACAATCCATGTACATGAGATATTGTTCCATTTATTTGTGTCTTCTATTTCACCCAACGTTTAGAATTTTCAGTGTAACCTCCTTCGTTAAATTTATTTTTAATTTTTTTGTAGCGATTGTTAATGTAATTGTTTTCTTGATTTCTTTTTAAGATAGTTAACTTGTAGAAATGTAACTGATTTTTGTATACTGATTTTATATTGTGCAACTTTACTGAATTAATATATTAGTTCTAGCAGATTTTTGGTGGACTTTTTAGTGTGTTCCATATTTAAAATCCTGTTGTCTGCAAAAAGAGAAATTTAAATTTTTTTTTTTCCTTTCCAATGATGATGCTTTTTCTTTCTTTCTCTTACCTAATTGTTCTGGCTAAAATAGAAGTGGTGAGAGTGGACATCCTTATCTTTCCTGATCTTAGATAAAGCTTTTAACCTTTTACTGTTGAGTACAATTTTAGTTATGGGCTTATCATATATGGTCCTCATCGTGTTGAGGTGCACTTTTTGTATATAATTTGTTGAGACTTTTTATCTTTAAAGGGTGTTAAATTCTATCAAATGATTTTTCTGGATATGTTAAAATTATCATGTTTTTTGTCCTTCATTCTGTTAATATAGTATCACATTTGTAGATTTGCATAGGTCAAATCATTCTTACATTTCTGGGGTAAATCTCACTTGATCATGTTGAATGATTCATTTAATGCGTTGTTGAATTCAGTTTTCTAATATTTTATTGAAGATTTTTGTATCCATATTCATCAAGAATATTAGCCTATAATTTTTTTATTGTGCTGTCATTGTCTGTTTTTGGTATCAGAGAAATGCTATCCTTGTAAAATGAGTTTGAAAGTACTTTCTTTGATTTTTTTGAAGAGTTTGAGATGGATTAATATTAGTACTTTAAATATTGGTAGAATTTGGCAATAAGGCCATTAGGTTTGGGGTTTTATCTGATAGAAAACGTGTTATTAATAATTTAATCTCCTTACTCATTATTAATCTGTTCAGACTTTCTATTTCTTCATGATTCTATTTAGGTAGATTATATATGTCTAGGAATTTATTCATTTTTTTCTAGGTTGTCCCAATTTGTTCATGTACAATTTTTTATTGTAATATCCTAATTCCTTGTGCTGCTGTGGTATCAGTTGTAATGTCTCCTTTTTTACTGATATTATTTTTAAGTCTTCTCTGTTTTTAGTCTAGCTAAAATTTGTTGATGTTAATCTTTTCAAGAAACATCTCTTGCTTTCATTGATCTTTTGTACTGTTTTTCTAATCTCTATTTCATTTACTTCTTTTCTGGTCTTTGTTATTTATTTCCCTCTACTAACTTTGGGCTAAATTTGATCTTGTTTTTCTAGTTTCTTGATGTACAAAGTTAGGTTGTTTATTTGGGAGCTTTCTTATTTAAGACTCACTTTTTACTTTTTTGAGATTCACTTGACCTGTAAAGAAAAAACACAAACTTAAAGTAAAGGAATGAAAAAGGGTATTTCATACAAATGAATACCAAAAGAGAGCAGGGTAGCTATATTCATTTTCAATAAAATAGACCTTACATTAAAAACTATAAAATGAGTCAAAGAGAGACATTTAATAATGAAAAAAGGAGTCCATTGATCAAGAGACTATAATAATAATAAATATATATGCACCCAACACTGAAGCACCTAAATATGTAAAGCAAATATTAATAAATCTAAAAGGAGAGAAAGATGGTAATATAATTTTATTACAAGACTTCAATACTTGACTTTCAGCAATGTAAAGTTCATCCAGACAGAAAATTAATATGGAAACATTTAGACCAAGTGAACCTTACAGACATGTGTACAACATTCTATCCAGCAAGAAACAGAATACACATTCTTTTAAAATGCACAGTGAACGTTCTCCAGGATAGATTATATGTTAGACCACAAAAACAGTTTTAATAAATTTAGGAACATTGAAATCATATCAGTTATCTCACCAAAATGATATGAAACTATATATCAATAACAGGAGGAATTTTAGAAAATTCACACACCTGTGGAAATTAACAAGTTCCTGAACAACTAAGGAGCTAATGGAGAAAGAAAAAGAGAAATTTAAACACATCTTGAAACAAACCAAAATGGAGACACAGCATACTGCAACTGGGGATGCAGCAAAACAGTTCTAAGAGGGAAGTTTCGAACCTTGATTGAGATCTGTAGGCCTGATTGTCAATGTTGTGGAAATTTAATAGGAGAAAAGAAGTAGGTCACACTGTTTTCCATCAGATTATTACTCAATCCTTTTTGCCTTCAGGTGTGCTTAACATGCCAAAATTTAGAAATTGTCAAATTCTGCCGGGTGCAGTGACTCACGCCTGTAATCCTAACACTTTGGGAGGCCGAGGCAGGCGGATTGCCGGAGCTCAAGAGTTTGAGACCAGCCTGGGCAACAAGGGGAAATCCCGTCTCTACTAAAATACAAAAAATTACCTGGCGGTGGTGGCGTGCGCCTGCAGTACCAGCTACTTGGGAGACTGAGGCAGGAGAATTGTTTGAACCCGGGAGGTGGAGCTTGCAGTGAGCCGAGATCACATCACTGAACTTCAGCCTGGGTGACAGAGCAAGACTCTGTCAGAAAAAGAAAAAAGAAAAAAAGAAAAGAAAAAGAAAAAACAAAAAAGAAATTGTTGAATTCAACATCTTTAAACATAAATCCAACCTTTTGCAGGGGGAAAGGAGCAGAAGTTTTTGGATTACTATGATGGCAGGTAAAGCATATGGCTGTCTATCTTTTGGTATTGCAGAATATCATTTATTTATCCTATTTTGGGCTCTAAAATTGAAGAACACTTGGTCAGAGAACAGGCTCAGCTGTCATCAGACCCAAGCCAAACATGGATTCTACGGCCCTGGAACGGATTGCCCCCAGCATCCCCTGCCAGACCAGCTGCACCAGCCCTTTGATTTGCCTCTGGGACCCCAGCTTTCCTAAGACCAGAATTTTTTTTTTTTCCTGAGAAAAATGAAAAGTTTAAATTTAAAATTTAATAAAAGTTTGAAAATTCAGCTTCTTTTAGTTTTAACACTGTCAAAGACTCATGAATGATGCCTCAGAGAAGCTACCAAGTCATTCAGTGGAAGTTTTCTTCTCTGTTACGTGAGATGACTTGTTGAAATACCACCACCAAAACAAAAACAAAAACAGAACATAAACACAGTGATTTGTCTTACAATAAAACATTTATTCTGACCAAAAGAAATTCTGAGGTCCTGAGACATTAGGGAATTCTGCCATTATTAATTGTTTTGATACCTAAGGGCTACTTGCAATGTCAATACTTAGGTTCCAGCTTCCTGCTCAACTAAATCAGATGCCATTTACTAATCCGTTTTCCATATTTCCTGCTTAATATTCCTTTGAACTGTTATTCCTTCCTCAGTTTGTTTCATCTTTGTGGGTTTAGATATTATTATTAATCTAGTATAATTTTACAAAGGTATACAACAGAGTTTACTTCTGCTTTTAGTCAAAATGAATGAATAGCTACCTGACTTTTGTCCCCACTGGAAATACCAAAATAACAGATAAAATACCTAAAACAGTTGTTTAGAAGACTTTGGTCATAAATCAATGGACAGTGATCTCTGAGAGATGTAAAACAAGCAAGCGGATCCCTGTGATTGCCCCAGCTTATGGCCTTGAGAGAGTTCCCAAACTGGAGTAAAGGAGGAAGGAGAAAGATAAGTTTTGTCATCAGACTCTGAGCTGAGAAATCCCTGGAGACGAAGGTTGCTAAAGTAATGAAGACAAAGTACCGAGAGGAAAGAGTTGCACAGAGAGAAAGAACTCTAGAGATCTAGAGTCCTTTCCAGTATTCACGCGAGCATAGTTCAAACTCACACACAACAAAAAACTACCTAAAGTTGAGAAAAGAACCACCTCAAAAAATTAGAGGAAAACAGTGCTTGACATTCACAAAGAGCTAAAAAAAGAACCTCTCTGCACTCTCTAGATTGGGAAAAATAAGTTCATGACCCATTGAGCAGGGTACACAAAATGGTCTTAATCTCAGTGTGATATAAAAATTGGCCCTAGACTGAGCACTGTGATGAGTACTGCTATACTGCGGTTTTAGCAAATCCTAAAAACAAGACCCAAAGGAATCAAACTATTTCCAAGTAACTTAACTACACACCATGAAAAAATTTGAGTTATACAATAATATTAAAATCTTGAGGATGTGACAAGCTAAAATTCCTAATAGTTATTCGTCAATACATTGTTATATGGCATGGAATAAGGCAGGAATATATGACCTATAATGAGGAGAAAAATAAGCCTTTCAAAACTGACCCATAACTGACATACATGTTAGAATCAGCAGATTGACATTAAACTGTATGTTTCGTATGTTAAAAAATTTGAGTACATATAATATTCTTTAAGGAGAGAGAGAGACACACAGATAAAACTCACAGATGTAAAACTATACTATGCAAGAGGAAAATAACATTAGAATAAATGGCAGAGTAGACATTGCAGAGTAGTTAAAGACACAGCAATGTCCACAGTGAAACAGAAAGAGAATTTTACAAAATGAATAGAGAATCAGTAACTGTGGGATGAACTCAGAGCCTTTGAAAATTGTGCAGTTGGAGACTCCAAGGAAGAGTAGAGAGGAACAGAAAAATATTGAAAAAGTAATGCCTGCAAGTACTTAAAATTTGATGAAAACTAGAAAGCCACAGATTCAGGAATCTCAAGTAACCTCAAAAAGAAACATAAAGAAAACTTTACCATGGCACATCATAATCAAATTGTTCAAAATCAGTGATAGAGAAAACATCTGAAAACCCAGAAGAGAAAAATCTATCTTATAAACAGAGAAACAAAAATCAAGATATCAGCAAATTTTTCACTAGCAACAATATAAGTGAAAAGACAGAGAAGTAGCAAGTGTAGAGTATTGAAGACAAAACAAAACAGTCAACATGGAATTCGATACCCAGGGATAATTTTTTTAAATGAAGGCACAAAAAGGCTGAAATGATTTTATTACACAATAGGAAATAAAGGAAGTTTTTTTTTTTTTCACAGAAGTAAAATGATACCAAACGGAAATACGAATCTATACAAAGAAATAAAAACACATAAAATGCTAATTTATGTCAGTTATCTCAAACTATGTTTAAAATTGCAATGAGATGCTATTTCATTTATTATATTGAGTAACACTTAAAAAATCAGACAATATTAAAAAAAAGTCAGGTACAGTGGTATACTTCTGTAGTCCCAGATGCTCAGGAAGGCCAAGATTTCAAGGTTGTAGTGCACTTTAATTGTACTTGTGAATAGCCACAAGTACTCTATCCTGGGCAATATAGGGAGATCTCCATTGATAAAAATAAAAATAAGCCAGACAATATCTAGTTCTGGAGAAGATTTGGAGTAATTGGAACCCTCATACACTGCTAGTTGGAATACACACTAGTTTAGTCACTTTAGAAAAAAGTTTGGCAAATTCTTATAAAGCTAAACATATACCTACTGTATATCCCAGCAATTGTACTTCTAAGTATGGAACTGAAGGTTATGTAAATTTATATTAACCCAAAAACCTATACACAAATGTTTTAATAACTTTATTATAATAATAAAAAACTAGATACAACCCAAATGTTCAACTAGTGAATGGATGAACTGGACTACTATTCAGCACTAAATGGAAAAAATACTGGTATGTATACTATCTAACATGGATAAATTACAAATGTATTTAGCAAAATGAAAGAGGCCAAGCTAAAAAGTTTACATATTTTATGCTGCTGTTTTTTGTATTATTTTGGAAGAGGAAACACTATAATAGAAAACAGACCAATGGTTAGAAGGAGAAAATGACTCAAAGGTATACCATGAATTCACATTTGACAGTGATGGAATTGTTCTGTATCTTGATTGTAGTGATGACTACATAACTGTATGTATTTTTCAAAATTCATAAACTCTACTTCAAATTATACTGTATGTATATTTTAAGTGTACATTAAAAATGCAATTTAAAATAATTTTAACTAGAAATAAACATTGTATGTTCCTGTCAAACAATTGACCTCATCTTTGTTATCACATAGAAAAGCCCCTATAGTAACTATGTATAAAGTACGATGGAATTAAATATAAACCAGGCAGCAAGATAGACTAAGGGACTACAACTTGTACACAGTTGGAGCAATCAGAAGTGAAATGTTAAAAACCTGAATACACTGTATAATCATTTTAATAGAGAGGAAAGGGAAAAATCTAAAAATTCTAGTAGACATAAAATGAGGAATACAATAAATAACATACCTTAGTTCAAAGTTTGCACCACTTTCATTCCCCCCCCACCACCACACACACACATAAAATAGGAAAAAAGGCATAGGTGAAAAACGGATGAGTTATTTAACACCAACTATTGCCTCTAAGATAAAATAGAAAGAAAACCTACTTTTCTTGCATGGTGTATATCACAGAAGTGTGATATAATTTTTTTCCCAGTACCCACAAACTATATTACTTTCTCATATCCTAGGAAATCACTAGGCAAGGTAGCCTGAGCAATTTTCACAAAGATACAAGGAGAAAGATTCTTAAGCCCAATTTATTGCCAGGGGTGGAACGGGCTGCTTTAAGAGAGGCATGTGATGAAAACTTTGCTTGGATTCAGAAGAATGAACAAAGAAGTGAGTAAACTTTTCTTTGTTTCTTTGTCTTTATTGGTTTTGTATAAATGTGACAGCCAATGTAGTAGAGAATTAATGGAGGACTGTGTTTCTGATCCATATAAGAAGATTAATATTAAGAAAGTCATTAAACATCATCCAAAATATGAAAAATTAATTTAATTTAATTTCCTCCAATTTTATATTTGTTTCATTAGGACAGGAACCTCATATTAAGCACACAAAGGTGAGGAGGCATGATATTTGTTATTGAATAACTGCTCCAAAGAACAGAAGACTTTATACTCATTTTCTCGCTTTCCCTATAGTTCTATCAAAGAATGTCCATGGAAATTTATCATAACCTGCAAAGCTGAGAGCCTTATGAAGTGATTATTGTTTACTTTGCTTTTCTGATGGCTTTTGATTTCTCAGATAATTGTTTTAGTACATGATCATTATATCTTTACATCTTTAAAGCCTAATCATCTGAAAATTTCAAATGTGTGAATGAAGACTGTGTAAGTTACAGCACAAGAGGAATGGGCCAATTCAGAGTGGAAAATTGAAATAAACATTGTGTGTTCCCGTCAAACAATTGACCTCATCTTTGTTATCTCTTATAAAGCGGACGCAGAAAATAAGTAGTGACAACATTTTGTTTAGTCACAGACTGTCAATGTTGGCACTTTTATTGTTGTAAGGAGGTCTCCATACAACAGAGTAGATTAATGAAGATCAGAATGAATTCCAAAAAAAAAAAAAAACATGGAAAATTTATATATCTATATCTATCTATCTCAGATTAGGGAAGTACTTTGAAATCATACCCTTTGCTGACAGACGGAAAAACTGAGCCCCATTACAATGAACCGATTTGCTCAAGAACAGATAGCTTGTTTGTAGAAAAATGAGCTCAAGCCACTTCCATAGAAACATATTGTCTTCTAAATCAGATAGTTTACATTGGTATGTCTTACATGGTACTTAGAAGAATAGACCTTGGAGTCTGACTGCCCGGTTTTGAATTACAACTTAACCACTTATGGGCTCTTGAGACCTTTACCTTACCGCCTCAATGTTCTTGTCTATAAAATGGGCATGGCCTTTAATCCTCTCTCATGAGTTTATTGGGGGTGAGCAAATGAGTTAATAAAATCTGTAAAGCACTTTGCACAGGACTCGACATACAGTTAGTGTTCAATATATTTTAACAATTTTATGACATTAATTCTGCAAAAACAAAACTGCAGACAAGCATGTGTTCTAACATTTGTTGTCTGAGGCTGAGTCATGGTTATAACTTCATCCAAGATACATCACCATGTAACCTGTATAAAAGTGAATTTACTCCCTCCATTAGTAAAACACAGAGATATAGGCAACTAAGTTTTTTTCACACTGTAATAAGGAGGAGTTGTCATTTCTACATACTTTTTATTTTGATAGGATGAATGATACTGATTGTGTAAAAAAAAAAAAAAAGCGAGGTATTCGATCCACAAATTTCATTAAAAAAAAATTTTTTTTTCATCTTGATCATTCTTGAAAGCATTTACAAAGTACATTTCCTTATTGCTTCTTTTTGTTGTTGTTTTGTAGACAGTAAATGGGCCAGACTAAAGTTTCCAATGGCAACATTTGCTCCTTTATCGCACAACCAGGAACTTAGGACTAGCAGTGAAGCTCTATAAGCTGACTAAAGAAGGGAGCAGAGAAATCGAAAGGGTTAGAATAGTAGCATTCTGCCTTCATTTCACACTACGATTCTAAAGGAAGAATAGAACCACAAGAATCTCCCCTTTATAGGGGTCAAAGAGTTATGCCAATCACATCTATTGTGTTCTGCAAAGCCAGGTTTTGTCTGTGTTCACAAGTGTAGATTTCCTTTATGCTAATCAGCTCATATTCTCTAGCTGGCCGATTTTCTTTTCTTGACAATTACATTGTGGTCAGTAGCATCTGTGTTACGGAGAACTGAAACCAATATATGCCAAACATTTGGAAACTTATGTTTTTTTTTTACTGAACGTAAGCTCCTTCATGCAATTTTTACTGAACGTAAGCTCCTTCATGCAATTAATGATATATTATTGCTATTGTTGTCGGTGTGATTGTTGTTGTTTTGGACAACTCAATTACAAAACTATTAGAAAGTGCTTCAGGTAGAAAGTAATAATGTGATAATCAGGTTGTCACAAAGTTAGCTACTGCTGCTGGACATTGTAGAGTCTTCCATTGTCCTTCTACATGATATGCATCACTTAAAGAGTGTTCAGAATTCAGTAGAACAAATTAGATAATAGACACAATCCAGAAAAATCAACAAAAAAAAATGTTATGTAGTTCAGTGTGTAAGTAAGCCATGGTACTGCTAGGAAAATTGATTCTCAAAGCCAGAAGAGATCTTGTTGAAAAGGCCTGCAAGGAATACATACATACAGAGACTTCGTGTAACCTAATAGTCCTGCAAAGAAAGCTGGATGGCAGTAAATTTTATGCTTTGTTTTCCTGAAAAATGGTGATATGTGCAATTAAAATCATGCTTTGCTTCTGATATTAAATGACTAGAGCAGAAGAATTAGTTATTGAAATTATTTGTGGAGAGAATTTTGGAAAAATTAATATAAGTTTCTCATTTAAGTTAACTTTCCTTTTTGTTATTTTTTTATTCTAGCAGGAAAAAAGTTGATCCTGACAGTTTAAGAAATGCAATGATATTCTAATGACTTTATCTAGACAGAGCTGAGGATTCTACTTTCAATAAACAGCATATGAATTTCTTATGAATTTTTGTGATCTTCCTCTATATTTTGATAATAAAAAGTAAACAGTTTGTTTTAAATAGTGAATTACTAATTTCTCATGAATCTCTGGAGATTAATTTTTCTGCTGTCCCGTCATCAATTCTCCTCCATTTTAAAATTAAGTTTCAATTGTCTAAGAGTTTCATATAGCTGAAAATTTCTGCCTTTGTTGAGGAAAAGACATTGTCACTGGCAGGCAGAAATGCAGCTTCAATAGGGTCCATGCTCACGAGAGAAGTCTGTGAGTTGTCTCCACTGGGGTCAGCACAACATCTGCTTTCTATGTAATCGTGTGTCTGATTCCCGTGGCTTTGAGGATCATAGTAAACAGAGTTGGAAAAAGAGGGGGTGGAATAGTTTGACATTGGTTTTATTTGCACTGAATCCATTAGGGATTGTAAAATATTTGGCACTTTAAAAATATAATCAATAAGTTGTATTGATTTAAAAAGATAATTTATATATAAGAAAAAAGTATATCGACACAAATCTACATTTTTTGGTCAAACTCATTTCAGTCCAAATTTTCCAGGAAAAAAAAAATTATATATATATATATATATATATATATATCCCCAATATCAGATCTCCTGTAGTGAAAAGTTCAAGACATTGAAATATAAACAGTCACACTTTATAGATTTCACAGTTGAGTTTGTGGAAGGCAAATAGCAGAAATCTATTTGGATATGCAGATGCTCAAGTACGGAGAAAAATTACTTTTTTTTTTTTTTTTTGCAAAGTATGATCAATAAACCTGGGAATAATTGTTCCATGTAATACTGTTGTATGTGAATCACAGCTCTCTGACCATAATAGTACAGAAAGTATGAACCAGAGTTTGTCAGATTGAGCATCTATAAATCCTGGATCCCACAAATATGTCCTCAGAGGTTTGGGAACTTTTAATAATTTAAAAAATACTTTGATATTTTATGATATCAAAACATATGATAAAAACTGCTAAGATTAATAACAATTTAAGATAAAAGTTGTTAAGAATATTAGTTAACATTTGTTGGGAACTGAGTATATGAAAAGTATTTTTAAATATTGAGCACATACAGCATTAACTCTTCTAAAACTCATACACATTTATGAGATAGCTATTATTTATTTATTTATTTCAGACAGAGTTTTGCTCATGTTGCCCAGGCTGGAGTGCAGTGGCGCAATGTCAGCTCACTGCAACCTCCACCTTCCAGGTTCAAGCGATTCTCCTACCTCAGCCTCCTGGGGCTGGGATTACAGGTGCCCAGCACTGCGCCTGGCTAATTTTGTGTATTTTTTACTAGAGATGGGGTTTCACAATGTTGGCCAGGCTGGTCTTGTACCTGTAATCTCAACAGCCTTGGAGGTCAAGTTGGGTGGTCAAGCTGAGATCATGAGATAGCTATTATTCTTATCTCAGTTTTACAGGTGAGGAGACCAAGGTACAAAACATGTATGTATCTGTCCCAAGGTTATTTGCAAAGTATAATAAAATCAGAACATTACAAAAAATTATGGTATATGTGTCCTTGGTCGTTTAGTTCAAACACCTCATAGTATTGCATTGAAATTTTAATGTCCAAGTTTGCATTTTGGTTTGCATTAACATTGATGCCAAAACCTTCTACTTGAATTGGCTCATTAGTGGGAAAGCACTGGGGAAGATTTAATATATGATGTTTAGGCAAACTATGCTCTTGTGCCAAATAAACGCCACATAACTTAAAAATATTCTGTAGAGTATTTCACAGTAGTTTAGAAATGGGAAAGTAGTGAAAATTTTACATCACCACTAGACAGTAGTATAGGCATGTCAAATGTAAGAGCGTAACTAGAAGAGTCATGACTATATTCACTCTATAAGCTGTAATTTAGTTTCAGCAAAATATCATCAAACATAATATAGTATTAATTGAGTTTATTCATGAGTTTGCTTCATTTAATGTATAAGTGTGTTTCGTTCATATGTTTATAAGTAAAACATTTTTACTGTCTTTTATATTTATATGTATTTAAGTAATTGTATACTTAAAATATTGTAAGACAACAATGGGATCTGATTGAATTGCTTCTGCTTTAAAATTCAGGTATGTGAAGCATGGATCGAAACTGCCCCATTTGATATTAATATTTTCTAATAATCATACATTTAAAATCATTCCCCAATTGTTTCATGTATATCTAAACATCAAAAGGAGCCAGGTATAATGAGAAGGTTTTAAAAGAATGATTGCAGTGTAGGAAACATTGGATTTTTATCAGTTGATTGTCCACCTTCTACCTGTGTGACCTAAGGAAAGTTACCTAAATTTTATGGCTGTATTTCCTCATTTTCATTACAGGTCCATAATACTTACCTCACAGGGTTGTTGATGATAAAGATTCAATTATGAGATAATGCATGTGATGATGTAACATGCCTTAAGACAATGCCTCACTAAAGGCTCATAATACATATGTTTCCCATCAATTCCCTTCTTCTTTTCTTATTTTGATATTCATCCTCTGGGGAGCATAAACAACAGCTTTCATTCTACTTTACTCACAAAATCTAGTACAGAGTAATTCTCATCAGTAGTGATAACCACACTCCTCACCAAGGATTCAGATATACTCTGTGTGTTGTCTTGCAGGGTTCACATCAATCCAAGGATGTCAATCACATCCTGGAAAGTCATCGGTATATTAGTCAAAGTCGTCCAGAGAAATAGATCCAATTTTGTGTGTGTGTGTGTGTGTGTGTGTGTGTGTGTGTGTGTGTGTGTGAATCCTATATCCTATTGGTCATATTAAACATGGAAAGAGAGAGATACAGTGAGAGGGACTGACAAGTTCTGAGATCTGCAGTCAGTAAGCTGGAGACCCGGGAGAGTCAATGGTGGTGTTTAGTCCAAATGCTGGTAGGTTCAAATTCAGAAAAATCGCATGTTACAGTTCAAGTCAAAAGGCAGGAAATAAACAATGTCCAAGCTTAAAGGAGTCAGACAGGAAGAGTTCCCTCTTGCTTGAAAGACAGTCAACCTTTTTGTCCTGCTCAGGCCTTCAACTGACTACATGAGGTCCACTCACATTAAGGAGGGCAATGTACTTCACTCAGTCTATCAATTTAAATGTTAAACTCATCTATAAACACTCTCACAGACACATCTAGAATAATGTTTGACCAAATATCTGGGCACACCATAGCCTAATTAAGCTTACACATAAAATTAACCATCATGATAAGCCATCTGCCTTGAGATTTTAAAAATGTTGCCAGCCTTCCACTCAAGTCATCTGGCTCAATTCACAAGGACAAGTACCTCTCCACTCATCAGAAATGTAAATTTGCGTTAAACCATGACCGTGACACTTATCAATAGTATACCAAGAGGCCTGGGAGCCTCCGTTAAACAGTCAAGTGTCAAGGTGAATTCTTTTACAATCTGGTAGCCAGCTATGCCGACCGCATTTAACATCCTGTTAATCCTACTTTGGTCACAAATGTAAGATTCTCTTACATTCTGTTTGTTTCTTCCCTTCCCTTCATTTCTCTTTCTTACCCTGTCTCTTCCCTTACCCTTATTTCTACCTTCTCTATCAACTTTCTACTGTCTCCACTATGATCTTGCACCCTTTTTTGCCTATTCTATTTCTTCTTCCCTGGCCACACCTTTTAAAAGGTGCAACTTCCTTTGTCCAAATGTTAGATGGGGGTCGACATTGTCTTGGCTTTTTTTTTTTTTTTTTTGAGATGGAGTCTTGCTCTGTCATCAGGCTGGGGTGCAGTGGCACAATCTCGGCTCACTGCAATCTCCGCCTCCAGGATTCAAGAGATTCTTCTGCCTCAGTCTCCCAAGTAGTTGGGACTACAGGTGCACACCACCACGCACAGCTAATTTGTGTATTTTTAGTAGAGACGGGGTTTCACCATGTTGGCCAGGATGGTCTCGATCTCTTGACCTCATGATCCACTCACCTCGGACTCCCAAAGTGCTGGGATTACAGGCGTGAGCCACGGGACCCAGCCGTCTTGGCTTTCTTGTTATCCCAAAACTTCTACACAGTTTCTCTGATCTCACTATCATGGCTTTTATATGTTCAATATCATGAAGTTTCTTTTGCATCTCCAGTTCAGGTTTTTCTTCTGTAACTCACAACTGTATCTTCAATTTCTTAAATAATTATCTCCAGTTAGATATATTGTGAGAATCTGACATTTCACAGTTTATTCATATGCTTGACCTACAAACATATTCATTTCCCATGTTTTCTGACTCAATGATTGGTGCTATTGTTGTCTCCCTTGTTGCTATCCATAAAGCAGGGACGTTTGTGAGAATCTCCACTCTCTCACTGTATATAATAAATCACTGAGACCTCCAGGCTATATCTTCAATTTATCCACTGGAGAGAGCATCTCTATATCACTCCCCTCATCCAGGTACTTTCATCTCTCACTGAGTTACAACAGCAGCCTCCTAACTAGGTCTCCCTGTCTTTAATCTTGTTT
The DNA here is from genome assembly GCF_049350105.2 of Macaca mulatta. Taxonomy (NCBI): domain Eukaryota; kingdom Metazoa; phylum Chordata; class Mammalia; order Primates; family Cercopithecidae; genus Macaca; species Macaca mulatta. The sequence goes on from NC_133422.1 coordinate 66,155,918, forward strand.
CTTTCCAAGTCTTGCTTAGAAACAACAATATTATTTTTCGTTTAAAATTCTATAAAAGCTTCACGTTACCTTTGTTATAAAAGAAAAACTTCCCATAAAGGCCTACTTTATTCAATCTTTGCTTATGTCCAGATATCTTTTATAAATAGGGATGAAAGTAATTTTTCTTTACTGATATTATAATCAGAAAATTTACTGGACTCATTAACAACTTATAATTTGTAGATTTTCTTTTTCTTCTTTGTAGAAAATGACATGATTAAATAATAATGATTATTTTTTTCCCTCTTTTTTATTCTTTATATGCACTAATGAAGACTTCCAATATAATATTAAAAAGAAGCAGGCATAGTAAATATCTTTGCATATTTCCTGACTTTAAGAGGAAATGTTAACATCTCTCTTTAATATGATGTTTGTTAAAGTTTATTAGAGATGAGTGATAGATTTTCTTTATTAAGTTAAGCAAACTCTTACCTTCTTAGCTAGCTAAGAGATTTGAGTTTACCCCCTCTGAGTTATTTCTAAATGCTTGTCATTTAGATGCTATCACAATCCACTTTCAAATAATGCTGTACTAATTCACATATAACATACTATCTTAAAACACCATAAGTCCTGTTTCTCTTCACAGTTTACTGATTTTAAGTTTGCTAATGCACTTAGGGTGCAGCTGCTATGCCTATCTTAAGGGGAAATAAACAGAGATACTTATATGGTGGTGTCAGGCCTCTCAAGGAGAAAGAATAGGGATCATACGGCTGAGATCACAGATATACCCAGATAGCCTAGATGAATAGACACAGTCAAGATTAAGCATCATCTTGAATTGTTGTTGCTAGAGTTCCCAGATATTCAATAATGCTATTTGGAGATAATGATTGTACAGCTTCAATGGAGTCAGTAGGGTTGTTTTACAACATTTCCATCTGTCCTAAAACCACGAGAAGTCTTCAAACCATTAGAGAGGGCTATGCTGTGAATGAAGTGATGTTCTAGGGCAAAGCTTTAGAAGAGGCCTCCTGGATAATTGGGGAAAGGGTCTTTACTACTCCCTACTTGTACCATCCAACAATGAGCAAACATCAGCTGGTGGACTGTAATGTGCAACAGAGAACAGCCTTATGCAGAAAAAAAAAAAAAAAAAATGAAGTAAACTGGTGATAAATAAGCCAAAAGGAACAAAGTGCTACAGGACTTGAATATTTTCTACATGAGGAGATGGGACAGTGATGTGGTTTGGCTATGTCCCCACCCCAAATCTCCTCTTGAATTGTAATCCCCTTAATCCTTACAATCCCTATAATCATCATGTGTCAAGAAAAAGACCAAGTGGAAGTAATTGAATCATGGGGGCAGTTTCCCCCATGCTGTTCTTGTGATGGTGAGTGAGTTCTCATGAGATCTAATGGTTTTATAAGTGTTCCGTAGTTCCTCCTTCTTTCATTCTCCTTCCTGCCCCCTTGTGAAGAAGGTGTCTTATTTCCCCTTCATTTTGCACCATGATTGTAAGTTTTCTGAGGTCTCCCAGTTATGCTGAACTGTGAATCGATTAAATCTCTTTCCTTTATAAATTACCCAGTCTTTATAGCAGAATGAAAACAGACTAATACAGTTAACCCAAATTCAATAAATTGCCCTCCTTGAGAAAAAAAGTTAATGACTATGTCTCAGAGAATTACTTGCCTTCAGAATTTTTCTAGTATAATCTAGTTTAAGGGGAACTTTGGAACGTGTTTGTTAGGCAGCTTTGCTCAATGCCTAGATAATACAAATAAATGTCCTATAAATGCAAGCTGCAATGAAGGTCTACACTAAGGAAAAATGGGGAACCACTTCCAGTTTTAGTCTTTTAAAAATGTCAAGGTCAACTGGACCAAAATAAGGAAGCCTCTGTTTTCACATAAAAAATAGTAGGCTTATTTATTTATTTTGAAACTTGAACAAGTATCTAATAAACCTATTTTATAAATCAGATATTATTAAAAGTTGACAGAAGAAAAGATACTTCAGCAAACAGCTATTGGAATTTCAGTTTTGTGTTACCTCTCTTAGATAGAATTCTTTGGGGACAAGGAGGGAAAACAGATCAAAACAATGGTATGATTTTTGTAGCATAGACTAAGACTTCCCTCGCATTTGATGTCTTTTATTCTGTCATAATAATGAGAATAAAGGCACATAATGAATTGTTATTGTTAGTTGAAAATCTCACTGAGCCTTAGCATCTTCTTCTGAACATAAACACAGTGTCCAAGACTGCAGAAGGAATAAATGTAGGAGATGTTGTCAAGATAAGAGTACGGACAGAGGATGTTGAATACAATAACTAACTGAAAGTTATGTGGTATGTTTTCCTTGATCAACCCTCTCTCCCTCTGAATTAAATCCCTTGGAACAAAATGATGTGGGGGAAACTCAAGTATTAATTAATACAATATTTGTATTACACACTTCCATTTCTATTTTCACCAAATGTGTGTGAGATAATTCATGTTACAAAACACATGTTACAGAAGAGTATATTTTACTCGAGTATGTGTATATATATATATATATATATATATAGAGAGAGAGAGAGAGAGAGAGAGAGAGAGAGAGAGAGAGAGTATTAAACTTTGTTTCACAGAATTGTGCCTGTGGCAGAATAGGCACAATGAGAGAAGCAAATAGCAGATATGTTCCTGAGTGATTGGCAATTGCTAAGTGATGCCTTGACCGCCACCTGTGCTGCTGCTTCATCCATTATTTCCTTTTGTCTCTCTGCCCTCTGCTTTATCAGACTTAAAAACAATGAAGAAAACTTGGCACTAGTGAGCAAGTCTAGATGCTATGCCTTGGGGCCATATTAACTATGACTTTATTAAGTAATGAGTCCATTATTTTAATGTGTATTAAACAATATCCATTAGTTTAAATGTTAATATTTAACATCAGAGATTGGTAAACACTAACATTCAATGCTATGGCTATGTCTATATAAAAGCCTACAAATAATTCACAAAACAAAAATTAAAATCACAGATATGTTTTTATAAAGAGTAATTAAAATAAATTTAATAACATGGTAAAATCCAAATATGTTTACAGAAACCATTCTATTTTTTGTACTTCTTGCATATTAGAATCTATTAACTAACCCAATTAGTTACCATCTGATAGTTTGTTTTCTCAGTTTGTGGTTTCTGGATGCCTGCATCAGTTTCACTTGAGGTATGGGGCGGACAGTTCAGATCAGCTTACTCAATGCAGACCAGAAGTTAAGGCAAGTTTTCCAAAACTCCCTTCACCTTGCCTTTCTTATAGAACCTATCTTCTGCAAGTAGATCCACCCATGAGAATTTACAAGAAAGGAATGACAATTATGAAGCAAAGGTTCTGCTCTTTCAGCTTCCCTTATTTTGACTGCAGGTAGGATTATGAATATGGTCAGATTTTCCTGGAACTACTTTTTAAGAGGTCTTGTAGTTTATTCAAAACTTTTTAGGGCCAACAGAGAAGTGTTGCCATCCGTTTCACTGGCATGTGTAGTGACAGCGGTTGCCTACTTCCCTAACTTCCTAATCATGACAGGTAAAGAAGCTCTTTGATCGGCCAGTTCCATGGTGTTATTGGGAGGGTTACTCCTGGAAGTTAAACCTGGAGCCAGGTACACCAACCTTCCAATAACCTTGTGAACATCTAACTGCCTCCTTTAAACCACTTTCTGTTGAAACTAACTGGAAATATTTTCAATCTGAAACTTATTGAATAGAAAATGTTTATTAAAAATGCAAATACAGGGTCCTCCCCCAAACCAATTTAATCAGAATCTCTTGGGGGTGTTCAAAGTGTCTTCGTTTTAAACAATCTTTCTAGGATATTTTGGTGGATGATGAAATTTGAGAACCCATGCTGTGTCAAATATACGGGGACGTGAAAATCTAGAGAGGGGTCATTGCTATAAATTAGTAAGCCAGGCAATAAACTTAAGTTTAAATTGACCCCTACGAAACAGATTATGATTGCTCACTTTGCCCAGAGCCCTCCTCTGGGAAGTTCTTTATAAACAGATCACCATGTTGTGTGCCCTGTGATCTCATTAATTTGGACATATCACAGACTCACAGGCAATCATTTGTATAGACTGACCTACAATAGGACCTGCACAGGAGATTTGCCCAAGAGATACACTTTACCTCGAATGGTGAGAGTCTAATACACTAATATTCTCTCACATTGAGAATTTGAATGTGGGACAAGAAGCAAACAGTTGAATCAGAGAGAAGCAGAGAAATATAAAAAAAGAATGCTATGGTATCTCTAAAGGCATAGAAGTCATGATTGAAGAGACAAATTAATCAGTAATAACAGTAGCTGGAGCAATAAAAACAGTGGTGTGAAACCCAATTTCCTTGTCTATATGTGGTAAAACTCCGCAGTCACCCCAGTTCCCATGGGATTGGCTGAGGCCTTTCCTATGACACAAATGCAGCTCAACTTCTTTGTTTGCCCTGTTCTGTTCTCTTCACTCTCATAGTGGTTGTTCCAAAGAATTTATCTCAACAAATACACTGCATGCAAATTTCTGTTTCAGAGTTGATGGAACCCAGCCGATGATACATTTCCCATATAGCATATCCGATTTTTCAACCCAAAAGAATATGAAAATTTTGTTTTATCAAACTTTAATCTTAAAGCTCAACTAAGTATTTTATGGACTTAAGTTGCTACAGCCTGACTGCTTTTTTCACAGTTAGTGTACTGGGATTATTTCCTGGAGTATCTTCAATTTATATAACGGTTTCCCTACAGAAATGTTTCTTTCTCTTACTAATATATGTATTGTTGTACCCAAGTTTCTTTAATTAAATCAATCAGAAAATTGGCTAAAATTATGAAGTAAGGTTAAAAATTCTCATCTAAAAATAAATTTCAGATTCTCAAAGAGAAGACTTTTGAAAATAAAATAGTTCCTTTTCTACCTAATATAACCAGGAATGTGCTTGTAAAGACTTTACCATACTTCACCTTCTTCACATATATAGAGTTGTAATCATTTTAGAGTATATGAAGAAAGTTCCAACAGTTGTTCGGCTTTTTTTTCCTAAGCACAAGAATAAAGGGAAGCAGGCATATAATCAGTATTCAACATAATAACTGAACAACAGTGAACACACTTTTAATAGATTTGTTTCCTAATATTGATCTACGTTTGTTCAAAAGCCAAGAAAATAATGTATCTAGTGCAGACTCATCTACAAATATGACTACTCATTGGGCAATGAATAAATTGGAACAGCTAAAAAAATCAATCAGGTTTGAATTAAGGATCTTGTAAAGTATAATGCGAATATAGGTTGCGTACTGTGCCAATAAGTCTGAAATATACTTTGACCAGATTCAGTGTCCTTCAAAGCTTTTAATGCATCCTTTGTTACAAAATGCAATGATTCTCTTTAGGAATCCACTGCCATTAGAAATCAAGTATATCTGGTTATATAGTTGCAGGATTTAACTGCAAAAACCAAGGATAGAAATATTGAAAATTTTACGAGTACCTCTACTTGATTAAATTTCAATCATGTGCATGAACTTTCAAATATGCCTAATTCTAACAAAGCTTAGCTCGCTGAATGGTAACCATAAACTGCAGTTTCTGCATATAGCTGCATTAAAAATATCAGCATTTTAATAGCCAAAGCAATTTGAGTACTTACACTGGGCCCTAATTGTATGACGTAAATGCATACAAAAATCCTCCTTCCCAGTATTTCCACTTCTCAATATTGCTCCTTAACCACAGCTGCCTTTTTATCTTCCCTCATTGTGAACCAACAAAACTTTCCCCATAACTAGGCTAGCATTAGTTGTATTATGTTTTTCTCTCCTGTACTTTGTGGCTCAGTTAATTATACATCAGTTAACTTCTCCTTCCCCTTTCCTTCTCATTGCCCTTTGTCCTCTTTTTTCTCCTTCTTCTTCCTCTTTGCTTCACTTTGTTCATCATTCCCCCACATTTTTTTCATTATTTCAAATTCTATATATAAAGACTATATACATGTTTTACAAGTATACTATTTCATAGTTGCATAATTCAAATTTGCATCAAAGTCTCTGATGCTGTAAATAAACTATAAATATGGGTGGAAGGGATTCAACTCCTCATAAGATAGTTTATTTTTATTTTTAAAAAATCTTTTGATACATTATATTTGTATGTATTTATGAGGCACATGTGAAATTTTGTTATATGCATAGAATGTGCAACAATCAAGTAAAGGTATTTAGGGTATCTATCACCCAAACATCCATCATTTCTATATGTTGGTTATATTTCAAGCCCCTTTTCTAGCTATTTTAAAGTACACGACATTAGTATTAACTCTAGTCACCCTACTCTTCTGTTAAATATTAGTTTAACATTCTTTCCAACAGTATGTCCAATCAAACTCTCTCCATGCCACTTCCTACCACCCATACACCCTTCCCAGGCCTTGGTAAATACATTAAACTCTCAACCTCCATGTGGTCAACCTTTTCAGCTCCCATATATGAGTGATAAGATTTCTCTATGTGTGGTTTATTTCTTTTCTAAGGAGACTTTATTTATTATTCACTTATGAAGAACAACTTTGCTGGGTATAGTATCGTAGGATAACAGTATTTTCTTTTAGCACTTTGAATATATCATCTCATTTTCTTCTGGCCTATGAGGTTTCTGCTGAGAAACCTGCTGTTAATCTGATGCAGTCTGATGCAGGTCCGTTTATAGATGACGCGGTGCTTTTTTCTTGCTGTTTTTAGAATTCTCTCAATTTAAAAAATTTTGTTTTCAGCTTCAGGGCATACAGTGCAATTTAATTGTGTATGTGTGTATATTTTTTATATATATATATACACACAAACACACATTTATATATACCGTGCAAATACATATATAGTGCAAATACATATATAGTGCAATGGTGACGTTGAGGCTCCTACTGTGTCTGTAACCTGAATAGTGAATATTGTACCCGAAAGATGATTTTTCAAACCTCACACCCTCCCCAGACACTGGGGAAATCCTGGATTTTGAGTCCCCAGTGTCTGTTATTTTCATCTGTGTGTCTATGTGTACCCTTTTCAAACTCTCACTTAAAAATGAGAACATGAAATATTTTATTTTCTATTTCTGAGTTATTTCACTTAAGATAATAGCCTCCAATTCCATTCATGTTGCTGCAAAATGTGTTGGGGTCCGCGTGTTTCCTAAACAAAGGAATGAACACACAAGACAACACAAGACAAGACAAACACGCGGACCCCAACATCTGGCCAGTGAGCAGGGTCCGTGGCTCCACGTGAGCAAGGAACCGGAGGGGGAACAACCCAGGCAGGTAAATAAAGAAAGGGGGACCCACGGGAAAATTATGGGGAATTCCACCTCTCTGGCCTCTGAATATTTGCGGTTACTCCAGGGACTGTTGATGTCTATAGGAGTAGAAGTTAGTTAAGGAACATAAGACTTTGAAGGGATTGCCCATGTTGAACAACATTGTTATTGGTTTCAATATCAAACCAAAGTGCAGTTAAATCGAAAGGAATGGTTACAAGTGGTTAAAGTCCTGTGTCGAGCTCATCAGCGAGGGCAAATGATGCCTCTGACTTTGTGGACTTTGTGTGTAGTTCCATTACTCAGGCATTAGAGTTACTTGAAACTGACTCGGAGCATGGCGATACTGCCACAGGAGGTGAGGCATCTGAAGCTTTAGAGAGGAATGATCTTAGAGAGGAACATGTTTATGCCCCGGTTGTTGAGGACAAGGAATTGGAAAAAGAGCTAATGCCTCCTTCATCTGAAGGAAATTCTGATTTGCAGCACATTTTAGAGATGTTACAACAGTTGTTAAAATTGCAAGGTGCCGCTGCTCCTGTTTCTCCTATCTCTCCGCCATGAGCCTTCCCTGTTACCTTCCTTTCTGCTAAAAGGATTTCCCTTTGCCTCCACCTCCAATCTCTTTGCCTATGTCAGGTCAGGTTTTCTCTGTGCCTCTTCCTCCTGTAGGAGAAAAGAAGGAATCGAAGGAAAAGGATGATTTCGAGGAATTAGATTTATTCTCAATAAGTCCTGCTCTTGCAAACGAAGCAGGGCGTTCCCAGTAAGTCCTGCTCTTGCAAACGAAGTCAGGGAAAGATCAGAAAAACAACAATGTGTCTTGTGACTTGGTAGCATTCCACAAACGACTGTATAAAATAAAGCAGAGCATGCCATTAGAGGCGGCCGCCATGTTTGTCTTGTCTTGTGTTGTCTTGTGTGTTCATTCCTTTGTTTAGGAAACACGCGGACCCCAACAAAATGCATGAATTTTTTTTTTTCATGGATGCAAAGTGTTCATGTTGTAAATATATCACATTTTTTCATTCCAGTCACCCACTGATGGATACTTAGATTCATTCCATGTCTTTGCGTTGTGAATAGTGCTGTGATAAAAATACAAATGTAACTGTCTTTTTAATACAACAATTTATTTTCCTTCGAGTAGATACCCAGTAGTGGAGTTGCTGGGTCTAATGGTATTTCTATTTTTTGTTCTTTGAGAAATCTCCATGCTGTTTCCCATAAAGTTTGTGCTAATTTACATTCACAAAAGCAGTGTATATGTTCCCCTTTCTCTTCATTCTCACCAACATCTGTTTGTTGTTGTTGTTGTTGTTTGTTTGTTTTTACTTTTTAATAATAGCCATTCTGACTGGTATAAGATGGTATCTCATCATAATTTTAATTTGCATTTCTCTGATGATTAGTGGTTTTGAGCATTTCTTCATGTTTTTTGGCTATGTATATATCTTTTTTTAGAAATGTCTGCTAATGTCTTTGCCCATTTTTTAATGGAGTTATTTGGTTTTTCCTTGTGAAGTTGTTTGAGTTCTTTGAATATTCTGGCTATTAGTCATTTGTCAGATGCATAGTTTGCAACTATTTTTCTCCCATTCTTTAGGTTGTCTTTTTACTCTCTTGATAATTTATTTCATTTGCTGTGCAAAAGCTTTTTAGTTTAATTAAGTCCCATCTATCTATTTTTTTTTTTTTTTTTTTGCATCTGCTTTTGAAGTCTTAGTCATAAATTCCTTGGCTAAGTCAATGTCAAGAAAAGTTCATACTAGGTTTTCTTCAAGTATGTTTACACTTTCAAGTCTCATATTTAAGTGTTTAATCCATCTCGAGTTCATTTTTATATATGGTGAGAGACAAGGGTCCAGTTTCATTATTATGCATATGGCTAGCCAATTTTCCTAGCACCTATTATTGAATAGGGTGGCATTTTCCCTGTGTATATTTTGTTGACTTTATTGAAGATCAATTAGTTGTTGGTGTAGAGTTTTATTCTGGGTTCTCTTTTCTGTCCCATTGACTTATTTGTTCATTTTTATACCAGTACCATGCTGTTTTGGCTGTTATAGCCTTGTAGTGTAATTTGAAGTGAGGTAATGTGATGTCTTCAGTTTTGTTCTCTTTGCTTAAGAATGCTTTGGCTACTAGGGCTCTTTTTTGGTTCAATATAAATTTTAAGTGTTTTTCTCTAATTCTGTGAAACAAATGACCATGATAATTAGATAGGAATTGTATTTACTCTTTAGATTGCTTTGGGTGGTATGGTCATTTTAATGATATTGATTCTTCCAATCAATGAGGATGGGATGTCGTTCCATTTGTTTGTGTCATCTATGAATTCTGTCATCAATGTTAGATAGTTCTCCTTTTAGAGATCTTTCATTTTCTCAGTTAAATGTATTCCTAGGCATTTGTGTGTGTGTGTGTGGCTATTACAAATGGAATTGAGTTCTTTATTTGGTTATCAGCTTGAATATTATCCATGTATACAAGTGTTATTGACGTTTTTACACTGATTTTGTATACTGAAACCTTACTAAAGTCATTTACCAATAATTGATATCTTTTAGAAAAGTCTTTAGGGTTTTCTAGGTATAAGATCATGTCATCAGCAGAGATAATTTGATTTTCTCTTTTCCAAGATGGAGGCCTTTTATTTCTTTCTCTTTCCTGTTTGCTCTGCTAAGACTTCCAATACTATGTATATTAGGAGTGGTGAAAATGGATATCCTTGTATTGTCTAGTTCTTAGGGGGAATGTTTTCAGTTTTTCCCCATTCAGCATGACATTGGTTACAGGTTTGTTATATGTAACTTTTGTTATTTTGAGGAGTTTCCTCAATGCTCAGTTTGCTCAAGGCTCTTATTATGAAGTGGTATTGAATTTTATTAAATGCTTTTTCTGCATCTATTGAGATGATCATATGGTTTTTGTTTTTAACTCTGTTTATGGGGTGAAACATATTTACTGATTTGCATATTTTGAACCATCTTTGTGTCCCTGGAATAAAACCCACTTGATTGTGATCTATTATCATTTTGATGTGCTGCTAGATTCAGTTTGCTAGGATTTTGTTGAGGATATGTGAATCTATGTTCAACAGAGATATTGGTCTGCAGTTGTCATTTTGTTGTTGTTGTATCCATGTCTTATTTTCTGATTTTGGTATCAGAGTGATATGGTTTAGCCATGGCCCCACCCAAATCTCATCTTGAATTGTAGCTCCCATAGTCCCCATGGTTCTTGGGAGGGACCCAGTGAGAGATAACTGAATAATGGGGGTTGGTTTTTCCATGCTATTCTTATTATAGTGAATAAGTCTCATGAGATCTAATGGTTTTATAAAGGGCAGGGGCCCTGCACATACTCTCTTCATTGCTGCCGTGTAAGAAGTGCCTTTTCTCCTCCTTTGCCTTCCACCATGATTGTGAGGCCTCCCCAGCCATGTGAACCCGTGAGTCCATTAAACCTCCTTTTCTTTATACATTAACCAGTCCTTGGTATTTCTACATAACAGTATGAAAATGAACTAATACACAGTGTGATACTGGTATTATAGAATTAATTAAGGAAACATCTCTTCTCCTAAATTATTATGAACAGTGTCAGTGAGATTGGTACTAGCTTATCTTTAGAAATCTGGTGAAATTTGTTTGTGAATCCTTCTGGTCCTGAGCTTGTGTGTTGGAAGATTTTTATTACTTATTTAATTTGATTACTCATATTGGTCTTTTCAGGATTCCTATTTCTGCCTAGCTTAAATCTTGTTTTATGTTTCCAGGAAAATGTCCATTTCTTCTAGGTCTTCTTTTTTTTGCATGAATAGATGCTCATTGTAGTCTTTGATGGTTTTTTGAATTTTTGTGGTATCAGTTGTAATGCCACCTTTATCATTTCTGATTATGTTTATTTGAATATTCTCTCTTTTGTCTTAGTAAGTATTGCTAGCAGCCTACAAATTTTACCCTTTTTTAAGAACTAACTTCATTTGTTGATCTGTTGTAATTTTTTGGTCTCAATATTATTTCTGTTCTGATTTTCATTTTTGTACTTTTTATTTTCAAGACAGAGCCTCACTCTGTTACCAGGCTGGAGTGCAGTGGCATGATCTCAGCCGTTGTTTATTTTTATCTGCTAGATTTGGGTTTGGTTTGTTCTTGTTTTAGTCCCATGAGGTGGAACAATAAGTTGTTAATTTGAGATATTACTTTTTGTGTAAACATCTAATGCTATAAACTTTCCACTTAAAACTGTTTTTGTTTTATTCCAGAGGGATTTGTATCTTATGTCTCTATTTTTATTTCCCTCAAAAAATTTTGTTCATTATTGGTGTAATTTTCTCACTGACCAAAAGACTACTCAGGATCACATTGTTTAGTTTCCATGTATGTTTATACTTTTGAGAATTCTCCTGGGTATTGATTTCTAATACTGTTTTACTGTCATCCAAGAAGATACTTGATGTGATGTAGGTTTTTTTGAATGTATTGAGACTTGCTTTATGGCCAAGCCTATGCTTTATTTTGGAGAATGTTCCAGGCAAAGACGAATAAAAAAAGAAAAATATGAGGAAGTACATCTTAAGTGTTCTTAAAACAATAAAGCAAAAGGTAACTATGTGAGGTGATGTATAAGTTCATTAGCATAATTGTGGTGACTATTTCACAATGTATGTATTTATCAAATCATTAAGTGTAAACCTTAAATATACACAATTTTAAAAACACTTAAGACATTCTTTCTTAGCAAATTTCAAGTATATGATACTGTTTACTACGGTCACATTGTTTTACATTAGATCTCCAGAAGTCATTTATCCTGAATAACTGAAACTGTTTACCTCATGACCCCAGATCCCATTCCCCAGCCCCTGGTAACCACCATTCTATGCTATATTTCTATATGTTCTATATTTTTTGATTCCACGTATAGATGAGATCATGCAATATTTGTCTTTCTGTGCTTGGCTTATTTCACTTGGTATAAGATCCTTGAGATTCAGTATTTTCTCCATTTTCAAGGCTGAATAATATTCCATTGAATATTTATACTACAGTGTTTTAATCCATTCACTCACCAATAAACATTTAGGTTATTTTCATATCTTGCCTATTGTAAATAATGATGAAATAAAATTAAGAGTGTTTATTTCACCACTTTGATGTATTGATTTCATTTCCTTGGAAATGTACTCATAAATGGGATTGCTGAATCATACAGTGATTTCATTTTTATTTTTTTAGGAAACCCCATCATATTGCTTTCAATAGCATCTCACCATTTTACATTTTTCCCAATCGTGAACAAGGGTTCTAATTTCTTCATATCCTCACCAACTCTTATTATCTCCTGTCTTTTGGATAATGGATATCCTAACAGATGTGACACATGTCTAATTGAAGTTTTGATTTGCATTTCCCTAATGATGATGATTTCCCAGTAATATTGAAACCATTACATATTTCATGTGTCTGCTTGCCATTTTTATTTTTTCTTTAAAAAAAATCTAGTCAGGTACTTTTTCTGTTTTTTAATTAGGTTGTTAAATTTTTTGCTACTGAGTTTTCATGATTTGTATGTATAAAATATTAACACCTTATCAAATACATGGTGTGCAAAGCCTTTCTTTCAATTCATATGCTGCCTTTGATTCCATTGGTTGTTTCCTGTCTGTGCAAAAGCTTTTTAGTTTGGCGTAGTTCAACATGTTAATTTTTGTTTTTGTTTTCTGAGCTTTTGACGTAAAGCCCCCAAATCATTACTGAGGCCTATGTCAAAGAGCTTTTCCTCTATGTTTTCTTTTTTTTTTTTTTTTTTTTTTTAGGAGTTTTACAGTTTCAGATTTTATGTTTAGATCTTTAATTCATTTTCAGTTTGTTTTTGTTTGTGGTGTAAGATAAGGGTCCAGTTTTTTTCTTTTGCATGTGTACATCCAGTTTTCCCAGCACAATTTATTGAAGAAAGTATCTTTTCATGTTGTGTCTTTTTGGCAGGCTTGTTGAAAATTAATTGACCCTATTTGCTCAAATTTATTTCTGGGCTCTTTATTTTGTTCTATTGTTGTCTATTTTTGTACCTCTACCATACTGTTTTGATTTTTATAGATTTGTAATATAATTTGAAATTAGGAAGTATGATGTTTTTAATTGTTTTTCTGTTTCAAAATTGAACTTATTATTCAAGGTGTTTTGTAGTTTCGTACTAATTTTATAATTTTTTAAAAATTTGTAAACAAGGCCATTGAAAATTAGGTAAGAATTGTTTCATGGCTTGAATGTTTATGTCCCTTCAAAATTCATGTTAAAACTTAATTCCTCTTGTAGTGGTACTGACAGATAAAGACTTTGGGAAGTCATGAGAACCCCCCTTTCATGAATGGGAATTATGCTTTTATAAAAGAAGATTAAGAAAGCTTCCTGTCTCTTTAATCTCTTCTGAAATTTAAGAACAAATTTTTGCTTTTTGTCCATTTCTGACACGTGAGGACACAGCAAGAAAGTGCTATCTTGGAAGCAGAGAACAGTCCTCACCAGACATGAAATCTACTGGCACCTTGGTCTTTAACTCCCAGTCTCTAGTACTGTAAGGAAGAGATTTCTGTTCTTTATGAACTACCCAATTTCAGAAACTTTGTTATAGCAGCACAGACTAAAATAATTCCATTGAATCTGTATGTCACTTTGGGTAGTACAGAAATTTTAACAATATTAATTATTCCAATCCATAAACATAGTATATCTTTTTATTTATGTGTCTTTTTAAATTTATTTCATCAAATTTTTATGGTGTTCAGTGTACAGATATTTTACTTCCTTGGTTAAATTTATTCCTAAATACTTTTTTGTGCTATTCTAAATAAGATTATTTTCTTAATTTATTCATCAGATAGATTTATATCAGTGGTTATTCTTTGTTTATTGGCAGTTGTTTCATCCCTCTTTTCTCTCCTGCTATTTTTTATTGTATTTTATTTTATTTGGAAGGAGTGATTTACTTTGATTCTTTCTTCTTCATCTTTTGTCTATGTTAGAGGGTATTTTTTTTTTCTTTGTGGCTAGATGAAGGCTTGCATAAAATGTTTTGTAGTTAGAACCTTCTATTTTATAGTAATTATTAAAAAGTGAAAAAACAATAGATACTGGTGAGGCTGTGGAGAAATAGGAATGCTTTTACACTGTTGGTGGGAATGTAAATTAGTCCATCCATTGTGGAAGACAGTGTAGTGACTCCTCAAGGATCTAGAACAAGAAATACAATTTGACCCAGCAATCCCATTATTAGGTATATACATAAAACAATAGAAATCATTCTACTATAAAGACACATGCACACATATCTTTATTGCAGCACTATTTACAATAGCAAAGACACGGAACCAACAAAAATGCCCATCAATGATAGACTGGATAAAGAAAATGTGGTACATATACTCCATGGAATACTATGCAGCCATAAAAAGGAATGAGATTATGTTCTCTGCAGGGGCATGGATAAAGGTGGATGCCATCATACTCAGCAAACTAGCACAGGAACAGAAAACCAAACACCACATATTCTCACTCATAAGTGGGAGGTGAACAATGAGAACACATGGACACAGGGAGTGTAACAACACACACTGGGCAAGTTGGGGGGTCGAGGGGTGAGGTGAGAGAGAGCATTAGAACAAATAGCTAATGCATGTGGTGCTAAAAACCTAGATGATGAGTTGAGAGGTGCAGCAAACCACCATGGCACACATATACCTATGTAACAAACCTACACATTCGTACTTGTATCCTGAAAGTAAAGTAAAATAATAAATAAATAAATAAATAAGCTTCTATTTTAAATTGATAACAACTTAATTTTAATCACACACAAAATGCTATACTTTTACTAACCTCCATTTTTGTTCTTGTAATCAGAATGTGACTCTTTTAATATTGTATATACATTAACAGATTTTTATCTTTTAACTTTAATTACATTAGGATTTGGAGTCTTTGGAGTCAGTTATACAACACCATCACATTGTTACGTTAATCTGTATTATGTTTATATGTTTACCTTGACCAGTGAGATTTAAAATAATCTGTTTTTGGATTCACTGATTTTACTGCTTGATCAAGTCTACTTTTGGAGCTCTCTCTTGAACTTTTTAGTTCAGTGACTGTATTCTTCATCTCTAGAATTTCCTTCTATTTTGCTTTTTTATGGTTGTTGAACTTATTTGTGTCCATTGGGGATTTTTCTTCTTTCCTGATTTTGTTTAGTTGTCTATCTATCTTGTGGCTTAGTTTCTTTATGATAATTATTTTTCCTAATTAAGCATGTCTCCATTTCCTTGGAATACATTACTAAAAAATGATGACATTCCATTGGTGGTATCATGTTCCTTGATATTTTGTATTTCTTATAGCCTTGTGTTAATGTCTATATTTGAGGAGACAGTCACGTCTCCCAGACTTTGCAGACTGATTTCAATGGACAAAGAACTTCACTTACAGGTAGGCTTGAGGGCACCATCTGGGAAGCGTTGTAGCAGTTATGGCTCTAGGGAGGACGCAGTGACACAATCTCTGTGCAGTTTCATTAGCTGGGGTTAATTGGTGAAAACTGCAGGAGCCCTTGGTGGTCAAGGCTTCAGTTGTCCATATTGGTGGCAGTGTCTGCTAGGGTCTTCTTGTCCTCTTTTATCCCTGACTAGGGGAGGCCAGGCCAATGGGAATCCTTCTTGGCATGAGACCTGGCACACAAATACATTTGTGGTAGTGTGCGATGGGTGTCTAATGCATGAGCACATATGAAGTTGCCATGAAGCCATGGTGTGGAACACAGGCACATCTGAGGCCCCTGGGTCTGCGACATGGGTGCACTTGCTGCAGCACTGTCACTAGTGTTCAAGGAGCAAGTATGTGGTAGTGGTGCAGGTGTTTGAAGTACAGTTGTTTGTTTAGCAGCTGTGGAACTGGTATCTGGGGCATGGACACCCAGGGGACAACCATCCAGTTGTGTATAGTTACAGAGAGTCTCAGGGTGGTGCAGCAGTGGCTCCTTCTCCAGGAGGATGTGCTGTTGTGTCCTTCTCCAGAAGGTCTATGGCAGAAGTAATGGCTATTAAGTTCCTCAGCAGCAAAGGACAGCAAGCCAATGTGGACAGTGATAGCATGTGCCCCATGGCTGATAATGATAGCCCTATCCTTCTTTGTTCCTAGTTGTCTCCTGATGTCTCAGCAATGACTATCTCCCAGTGATCTGGATGAGGTGAAACTGAAGTGTGTCCTCAGGCAGTGCCCTGAAAGCCTGGGAAGCTCACTGTGTTCTTCTTCTCCCCACTAGGGGTACTCACAGACCAGTGTTCCCCCCCAATTGATGCTAAGCTGCGCCTGCCTAGGGAATAAAATAATACTTTTCTTCCTACATTTAGTGTGGTTATTCCCCATCTTTTTGTTCCACTTTGTTGTTATAACTTCTTAACTCTTGAGATCACACAGAGATTAATTTTTCATTTGTGAATAAATGCCTAATTGTTTTTTGTGGGAGGACCAAGGCCGGGTTCCCCCATCTTGAGGATGTCACTCTTGCATTATGTTTTTCATCTTTTCTTCATCTTCTTCATCTCTGTCTTTGTATTTTGCTTACTTTTTCAACCTCACCAGTTATCTGATCATATGTGTCAATTAGCCATGAAAAATATAAACTTAAAACATAAAGTTAAAATATTACTTATTTGCTGAACCTCTCATCAATAATCACACTGGATATTGAGTGGAGACAATCTGGCATTTCACTTTTTTCTGCAAGAATATAGAGAGAACAGAAAGTCCACAGAAAGGGGAGTCAGCAAATAGAGATTTCATGCATTTCTTATGTAGTTTCACTTCTTTTATTACAGTCACATAAAACCTCAAATGAATTAAAATTTTCCTTGCATTGAAATTCAGAGACACTTAGTAAACAGAAATTTCTTAAACTTTTTTCAACTTCATGCCTACAACTGTAAAATGTGAATAAGATGGCCTATATTGTACAATTCAGAAGGGCATGTGGTCAAATGAGATCGTATGTGTCAATTAGCCATGAAAAAATATAAACTTAAAAAATAAAATTAAAATATTACTTATTTCCTTCACCTCTCATTAACAATCACACTGGATACTGAGTGGAGACAATCTGGCATTTCACTTTTTTCTGGTAAAAATATTGCAATATGTCCACAATAAATAATTCATCCTCTCCCATTCTTACATAAAATGATTTTAATAGATTTAATTTTTTTCTAATTCTAGAGCTATAAGACTCAAATCAATACAGCAACAATTTCACATATTCAATTTTTAGGCATAGACACAGGAACAGATTTAAATAATAAAAGCCAAACAAAGAACGATTCTATGTTTATAATAATAGTAATTTTTCTAATGATGCTTTTTTTTTTTTTTTTTTTTTTTTTTTTGAGACAGAGTCTCGCTCTGTCACCTAGGCTGGAGTACAAAGGCAGGATCTTGGCTCACTGCAAACTCCGCCTCCCGGGTGCGAGCAATTCTCCCACCTCAGCCTCCCGAGTAGCTGGGATTACAGGCATGCGCCACCACGTGCAGCTAATTTTATATTTTTAGTAGAGATGGGGTTTCTCCATATTGGTCAGGCTGATCTCAAACTCCCAACCCAAGGTGATCCACCCACCCTGGCCTCCCAAAATACTGGGATGACAGGTGTGAGCCACCGTGCCTGGCCACAGTGCTTTTCTTTAAATAAATAAAAGTAACTTCTTACCCAAATAAACACGTGGAAAGTGGAAGGGTAGGGAGGAGGACTGTGTTTCACACATGCATTTAAGGAAATGGGCACGTGCAAAACATTTTGTCACCAAATGTGTTTTCTAATGCAGCTCTGAGGGCAGCATCCATGCGAGAAAAGAGAATACAAAGAATAAGTGGAAAGTTTCAATAGGCCAGGCCTACAAGTGACATACATATTTCTTATAGCCTTGTGTTAATGTCCATATATTTGAGGAGACAGTCACCTCTCTGACTAAAATTCAGTCACATGATCTTACTTAGAAGCTGTTGACCTGGAAATACTTATTCACAACATCATTACACAAACAAAAGAGATGGTGTTTATTTGGTTAAAAAAATTAGCTATTTTAGCCACACTGTTGGTGAAGAAATGTTCTATTTTTCTACCTAAATAGAATCTAGGTACATACAATAGCATCATTGCTAAAAGGAATTGAACTTTTGTATGAATCTTGAAAGTGGTGGAAAACAGAAATGGTCACTGGATAATTTTTTTCTAAGTATCTTGATTATTTTATTGAGGCCCTGATTTGAACTATAAAAGATGCTACCAAAACCCTGAATTTGAGAGATGCTTTCCCTTTTTAACCTAGGAAAATTCGATGTGAGATTTCTGTCAACAGTTAGTGAAAGTGCCTTGACTATTATAAACCATTAGTTCAGACCATGAATGCCCAGTGGTCTTAAAAACATTTTCCTCTATAAAATAAAGGATTATATTAAATGATAGAACATCTCTAGGGCCAGTTAGTTTACAATTTCATAATTATTTTTGCAAACATTTGTTAATCAAATACAAGAAATCATTTACAAACTTGACATACAACAAATATAACAAAAGAAGACAGAATTTGTTTCCTTGAAGACTTATATTATAAAAAATCAGAGAAAAAGCATTATAATCAAATTTTAGATGTAATCATGTAGTCACTTGCCTTGTGAGAGAGCCCTGTGGCCTTTGTTGACTAATTTAGATAGAAAGGATTGTCAAGAAATGCTATCTGAGAAATTGGCATCAGATTTGATCCAAAATTAAGATTTAAAAAGAGCTAACAAGACAAAGTTGGGACAGAAAGGAATGCCTAGCCATGTTTTACAAGCAGTAGAATTTCCAGCATTATAAATAAAAGTTGTAGTGGAAAAAATTATAAATTTTGGGCAGAAAATTTCAAAGTTTCTAGAACGTGCAATATCAGCCAAGCAAGTTGAATGTGACAGAAACATAAGAGAGCAAAATAAGAATGTTAAACAGTGGTCAGATGACTAGACATAGGTTCCATGAAAGGTTCTTTTCTTTAAAAATTAAAAAATAAAATCTGATAAAGAGGAAGGATATAAAGTATATCTGTCTTTGAGCCCTCTATAGATCCATTGGTAACTAGGAGTTTCAGTTTCAAAGCATGATTATGGCATATGGGAAATAAAGTCTGAGTGGAGAATTTCACATAAACCTATGAATCAGAGAGTCTACACTCTAAGTTAAAAACTTAAAGTGGTAAAAATCCATCTCTTAAAGGCAGATGTCAGAAAAAAATAAATATGAGCTGTAAGTCTGGGTAAAAAAGAAAGGAATCTCATTTGAAGATTTAGGACACTAAACTTACCCTCAAATTTGCATTATGTCTGTGACTAAAAGAATTCAAAGATAATTTAAATTTAGATTTTAGTTAAAAGAGTCCCTAGTATCTAGCAGAAGCCAGTAAAATTTCTCCGTAACATCAGAGTCTCAAACAAGATTTTCAAGAATTCCCACAGATAAAGTTCCAATGAACATGAGTTCAAAATCAACATTTCAAATTGTTTGGTACATAATATTTGTACATACTTATGGAGTACATGTGATGTTTTACATGCTTAGAACGCGTAGTAATAAATCAAGGTGTTTAGGATATTCATCACCTTGAACATTTATGATTTCTATATTTTGGGTACATTTCAAGTCCTCTCTTCTAGCTACTTTGAAAAACATAATACTTTCTTATTAACTATAGTCACTGTGCTCTGATATCAAATATTAGAATTTATTTATTCTATCTAACTTTACAAAATCTAAATTTTTAACCTATTAAGAAATAGGAAATTAGAGGGGATCATAGAAGTAATGAATACATAATCAGACCTCAATAATACATGATACTGGAATTCTCAGAAGCAAAGTAAAATATATCTTTATCAATAAATAGATATAGAAGTATGCAAATCTAGGTAAATAATGTATATAATATCTAATGAAATAAAAGAAATAACCAAACACATGGATTTAAAAAAAAAACTATTAAGAGCAACTTAGGTCTAAAAAAACCAACGAGACTTACAAAAAATGAAAATATAATAATATTGAATATTCTCTGTAGTGTTAAATGGCAAACTATAAAAATCTGAAGAGATATTTAGTAGATTGAAAGAGAAATCAGAAGAAAATTACATAGAATAAAGTACAGTTGAAGACATAGTATATATAAGTTTAAGAAACTTGGAAGTTAACATAGAAATGTCTCATACAGAACTACAGTGGGATTCCAGAAAGTTGCAAACCTTATGAAAAATAGACACAGGCATCACTTGAGGAAATAATGTCTTAGAATGCTCTAAATTTAAAAAAAGCATCTCTTCAACTATTTGGGAAGCCTACTAGTTTCCAAATATAATAAATAAAAATAAGTTCACACCTATACAAATTATTTTCAGACTGCAAAACACCAAAGACAAATAAAAGTTATTAAAAGAATCCAGAGAGAAAAGACAAATTGCCTACAAAGAATAATATTTAAACTACACTTTCGTAACACCAGTTGGTGCCAGGAGCCAGCAAGAAGAACATATAAATTGTTAAGAGAAAAATTACTGGCAACATCCAATTGAACATTAAGCAAAACTATTTTTTGTCCAAGAAGAGGGGAAAAATAAAGCTATTTTAAGACTAGCGAAAAATAAAGAATATTATGCAACTCCATTAAGGAAATAAATGTTTGAACCTAATCTTCAGAAACAAAAAAATGACACAGGAAGTCAAAGATACAATAAGGAATATAAACAATAATAATAATATAAACACAAAATGACCAACCGTTAACAATAGTAAGTTCTTGTAGGGAAAAATGAAAATTAGAAATAAAAGAGCATCAAAAATATCAGGAGAGGAAATGGAATGAAGATATTTCAAGGACATTGTATTTTTTGGAAAAAATAAATATATGGAAATATTGTACCCTTTGTTATGTTAAGAAAACTACTTAAAAACTCAAGAATAACTACTAATGAAATAGAAATAGAATGTGAAAATAGAGTGTGTGATTTCCAAGCTGTTATGGGAAGAAAAAAACCGAATGAGGAATCACAGCCTTTAAAAAATGAATAAATAAAACGAAATCCCAGAAAACCAGAATAAATAAAAATAATTACAGTGGTAGAAATAAAAACAAACTTACTGAATCCTCTAGAAACAGATCTTCAGTGTGAATTTTTAAAATCAACTATATTTAACTATATGTAATATGAAACTATATCAGTCTTACTTTCTGCGGAAGTTCCACAGTTAAGACTCTTTAAATAAACAGCTGGGGTTTTTTGTTTGTTTTGAGACACGATTTCACTTTGTGACCCAGGCTGGAGTGCAGTGGCATAATCTATGCTCACTGCAACCTCTGCTGCCTGGGCTCAAGAGATCCTCTCACCTCAGCCTCCTGAGTAACTGGGGTCACAGTCTTGTTACATCATACCGGAGTAATTTTTTTTATTTTTTGTAGAGATGGGGTTTTGCCATGTTGCCCAGGCTGGCCAGGAACTCCTGGACTCAAGCTACCTGCCCACTTTGGCCACCCAAAGTGCTGTGATTACAGGTGTGAGTCATGGTGCCTGGACAAAATCGTGGTTTTTAAGGTCTCAAGCAGTTAAAAAAGTATTAGCTAAGGCTGGAACATTTTCTTGAGCTCCAAGCAAGCAAATACTCAACAATTAATGGAGACCCATAGAAAGGACGCAAAAGCCAGCTTGAGAGAGTTCCTGCTGGCCAAATTTGTGTCATTTTAATATAAAAATAATGTTAAATAATATTATAATGTATCAAATATATTTTTAAAATAATTCACAGCTGCTTACATATTCTGGTAGAAAGGAGAGGGGAGAGAAAGCAAATAAGGCAAAATATTAACAATTGGTGACCTTAGATAAAGGGTGTGAGTCTTTCACATTTTCTATGGCTTTGAAATAATTCATGACAATACATGCCTGCGCATTAACTACAAGATCATGCCCAATCTACTTTGCAAAATAGTACTATTACATAAATGCATATTTTAAAATAACAAACATTTTGATGTCTTGCAGATTCTGTGTTGGTTTCTGTTCATGACTGCTTTAAAGATTTATCTTAGCAAGTAATAATGCCATATGATCTCATTTGTTAAAGTTCTGCCCTTCCATTGTGACAATACTGAAACAAAACAAAACAAAATTAACTGAGATTGAAAAAACAAAACAAAATAAAACAAAAACAACCAGGGAAGTCACTTCTTTTTCTGGTTTTGGCAAAGAGAATAGCACTGTTCCTCCCAGATCCTTTCTTACAACTAAGAACTCTGAACAAAAAAACAACAAACAAGCATAGAGAGGGTCTCTGAAAGGTGGAAAGAATGTGGACTGCCGCGGGGCCTCAAGCCTTAAGAATGATACTGAAGTGACTTCCCTGGGTTTCCTTATTGCCTCCCATGTATCTCACAGACCTACAGAAGTCTCCAAGCAAGAGCTGCAAAGAGACCCAAACATAAAATTCTCTAAGGTCAGTCTTTTTCCTTACTCCAAGGACCAGTTAAATGATGGGTGGACAAAACAACCTCTTTGGCCATACACGACCAACTACAGCCAAGCACCAATAGAAAAGTCACTCCCCACAGCCAACTATACTCCATATTTAGTGGGGCAAGTGAAAAGCTGATCTTCCACCCAATACCACCACCCTCAACACCACTTCCCCATCTGTATAAGCAGGAGGTAGGCTGTGATCCCACTGTTAACCAGGTGGGAGCTAATCTTCCTTCCCTCTTCTGGCTGGGGCTGGTTGAGCCTCCACCCCCACCTACTGGTAGCAATGAAACTTAATGAGGCAGTGCAAGGCAAGGCTAGCTACCACTTAGATTCATCGCCCACCCCAATCCTGTCATTGGGGTACAGTGTGAGTATTCACCTTGCATCAAGTAAGCAGAAAGGTGGTGTGAGCTTCTTTCCCTCCCATGCCTTGTGTCAATGGGCAGAGAGAAGAACTGAGCTTCTGCCTGACCTAGGTCACTCATATGTTGTTGATGGAAGTGTGAAACAGTACAGCCCCTCTGGAAAAGAGTATGATGGTTTCTCATGGAAGTAAACATGCAATCACCATGTGGCACAGCAATTACATTCTTGGGAGTAAAGAAATAAAAACTGATACAAAAAAGATGTACGTAAATATAAGTAGAGCTTTATTCATAAAAGTCACAAACTGAAAACAACCCACATTTCCTTCAAAAGACAAATGTTTAAACAAAATGTGGTACATTCATGCCATGGAATAATACCCAGCAATAAAAAAAGAATGAACTACTGAAAAGTCAATAACCTGTATGGATCTTAAGAGCACTGCACTGTGTAAAAGAAAGTCAATCTCAAAAGGTGTCCAACGGTATGACTCCATGTAGACAACATTCTTATGAAGATGAACTGTAGAGATGGAAAACAGATTAGGCATTTGCCAGTGTTCAGGCAAATAGGGAAAAAGTTGATGGCTGTAGCTGAAAAAATATAATAGTAGGAACCCTTGTGATGGAACTGTTCTGTGTCTTGACTGTGGTGATTGTCACGTGAATCTACACACTTGATAAAATATATATCTAAACACACACATATAAACAAATTAGTGCATGTAAAACAGGTGATATCTTGTTGGTAGATGATATCAGTGTGAATTTCCCAATTGTAATACTGTACTATATTTATGCAATAGTTCACCTGGAGGGTAAATGAGGGAAGAATTCATGGGATGTCTCTGTGTTATTTCTTATAAATGCTTATAATATACAATTATCTGAAAACATTTAAAAATATATATATATATATATTTTTTTTTTTTTGAGACGGAGTCTCGCTCAGTCGCCCAGGCTGGAGTGCAGTGGCCGGATCTCAGCTCACTGCAAGCTCCGCCTCCCGTGTTTACGCCATTCTCCTGCCTCAGCCTCCCAAGTAGCTGGGACTACAGGTGCCCGCCACCTCGCCCGGCTAGTTTTTTGTATTTTTTTTTTTAGTAGAGACGGGGTTTCACCGTGTTAGCCAGGATGGTCTCGATCTCCTGACCTCGTGATCCGCCCGTCTCAGCCTCCCAAAGTGCTGGGATTACAGGCTTGAGCCACCGCGCCCGGCTAAAAATATTTTTAAACGCATAAATAAATAAAATTGATACCACATCCCAAGGCAAGATGCAAGATCATCATCAGAATTTGCAAATAGATATTTAGAAACTAATACTGTGTCCTTTATTTTTCTACCCCCTCCAGATTGTAAAACAAGTTTAAGAGGTGAGATAAAGAATCAGAGGTTATGATTGTTGATTAGGGCTGAGGGTCTCTTTGGGTTCAAGTTCCTTCAGACACCTAGAGGATGAGAAAAATAACTGTGTTTCATCTAGAGTCTAGAGAAGAGATCTCAATGGGACCACTTAAATAACTCAATTTGTCCCCTAGAGGTTGATGGACGCAGAGGACCAGTGTCTGTTTAATGCTTGAATTTTAATGTAGCAATATGTGTCTGGTTTGTTGCTCTGACAAAGGTAGTCAGAGCATTTTCTGCATTATGGGGAGTGCTTCAACATTCCCAGTGTCTGTCAAAGTAATAATGCTGGAGTTTTTACTGTAGATGAATGTGACACAGACTCAAGAATAAACAGAAGATAGCTAGGCCTAATAGTGAATGCTCAGCAGATAAAAGAGGAGTGCTAGGTGACCCATCAAAATGGAAGTGCATCTAGCTTCATCAAGGCAACTGCAGGTGAAAGATTCCCCAGGAATGGGTGGTGCCCCCCAAATCACAGTCAGCTTTTAATACCTACAAAATCTAAATGTTAAATTATCGTTTCTGTTAGTCAATTACGAATTTTCAGATGAGTGTGGTGGCTCACACTTGTAATCCCAGCGCCCTGGGAGAGTGAGGCAGGCAGATGGCTTGAGCCCAGAAGTTTCAGACTAGCCTGGGCAACTTAGTGAAACCCTGTCTCTACAAAAAATTACAAAAATTAGCTGGTAATGGTGATGTGGGCCTGTAGTTCCAGCTACTCTGGAGGCTGAGGAGGAAGGATCACCAGAGCTGGGGAGGTCAAGGCCACTGTATGTCGTGATGGCACCACTGCACCCCAGCCTAGGCGACAGAGTAAGACCCTGTCTCGGGGGCGAAAAAATTCTCTGCACCTTTCTCTCCTTTCTCCCCTAAAAATACATTGTGCTGTTACACCATATACCCGTTTGTTCTTTGATCATTTTCTCTGGTCTTGCCCTGCCTTGTTCTATACTGCAGGGACCTTCATTTCCCAAGATAGCTTGACCATGATTATCACTATTATTTTGGCTCTGATATAGACCTATTGTCTTTCTGTAGTCGTATGTGGTGGTGGTGGGGAGGGGGGTACATGGGTAAAACATACATTAAAAAGCATAAAAATATATTAATGGAATAGCCATAAACCATTCAGCATACATGAACCCAGGCACATGATAGCCAAAGGAATTTAGCTGAAAAATCCAACTCAGTGTGATTCTCTTTTTCTTTATAAATTCCACAAGGTAAGTTAGTAAGAAAAGGGCTGACAGTCTTCTCCCAGCTCCCATACTCATGGTAGAAATTAACAATGGGATTTTTTAAATTAATAACTTTTTTTTTTTTTTGAGACAGAGTCTCTCTGTCACCCAGGCTGGAGTGCAGTGGCGTGATCTCGGCTCACTGCAACCTTTGCTTCCTGGGTTCAAGCAATTCTCTGCCTCAGCCTCCCAAGTATCCACCATGCCAGAGTAATTTTTGTATTTTTAGTAGAAGCGGGGTTTCACCATCTTGGCCGGGCTGGTCTTGAACTCCTGACCTCGTGATACATCTGCCTCAGCCTCTCAAAGTGCTGGGATTACAGGCGTGAGCCACTGTGCCTGGCCAAATTAATAACTTTCAATAGCTAAATAGTTACCATTTAAGTCCTTGCTTGTTTTTTAAAATAGAAGTTTAAAATATATTATCAAAAGTGACTACACAAAATAAACAGGCAATAGGGATAATGCACGGTGACAGAGATTTATCATCCGATTTGTGGTCATCTGTTGCCTAATGTAGTAGACAAAGTTTGTCACACAATTAGCATTGATGGAAGAGCAACCAAAATACCTAAGAGAGAACTAGAGACTACTAGCAAAGTAACTTAACAGTCTGGATCAACTCTCCAAAATATTTACTGTTTCTCTGCAAGCCAACCTCACTATAGCATAGAATTCTATTTTGATTAATCTATGGTGTTTTTGAGTGTGTATATTAATAGAGCATTTTTAGTGGTTGCTGTAGATACCTCATTATATTTGCAGAATTTACCACAGTTTACTTGAATTGACTGATATTTTGCCAGTGTGAGCTATGTATGAAAACATTACCTCCTTTCGCCCAACTTTACACTCCCCCATTAATATAATTGTCTTAAATATTTACCCTTTCTACATTGAGAACCACACCAGACTATGTCATAACTTTTGCTTCCACAAACCTGTAGACTCTCTGAGAAGGGCTTAGGGCCGCTTCTCAGATGCTAATCCTAGGCATGAAAAACCAGGGATTCTCCCCAAATGGGATGAACTGGGAAGAATGTTTAGGACATTCAGAGGCAAGGTGAATCAATGACTGAGACAGAATTTTTACCTCCATGTGCAGTTGGCACTGGGGTCAGATTTATCAATAACTTTATTTAGAAAAAATCATTGCATTCCTCCTATTGCAAATTTGTATTTAATTCAGAATTAAGTTCACAATGCTAAAATTACATTTCAAAAATATTGAATTGATTTTACAGAACTATTAGTTGGCATTAGTAGTGTGAGTGCACAGCTCACATTGCACACTTATCCCCAGCTATTTCTCTGCCCCACAGCAGGACCTCCACTAATTGTTTTCTATAATGTGATATTTGCCACCCTCCCAGACAGTGGTCTGCAAACTTAGCTGCTCGCTAGAATCACCTGAAGAACTTAAAAATCCTGATGCCCTAGCCTCAACCCCAGAGATTCAAATTTAATTAGACACAATAATTTCTAAAATTCCCTAAACTCATCTAATGTACTGCCAAGGTACCTTACTGGCATGTGCTCTGACCCGAGGCAATCAGAACTCTCAGGGAATCTGACTTAGGACAAGACAGAGAGAAGGATTTTTTCATTCCTGTGGGCTGGGTCTTATGCTCTTGAATAATAGAAGAGTCAAGTGATGAACAAGAGAAGCAAGTGTGTCTGCAATGAGAGGAGAAAGAAGCAGAGTCACTGAAAGGAGCACAAAAGTGAAGGCAGAAGAAGGTCCTTGTTCCCTGGTCCCTGGGGTCTGACTGCGTTGTTGTCTTCGGGTCCATGTGTACCTTTCTTTCTTTGTAACACATTTTATTTGCTCTTTAATCTTGCAGAAGTTTGTTTTTATTATATCCCACCAGAAGAGTCCTAACTGATCAAATTGTTCAGCTCAAAATCTTCAGCTCATTAATCTCTGAATGTAAATGATGCTACCACTACAAATGTCACCCTAAATCACTCAGTT
Organism: Macaca mulatta; assembly: GCF_049350105.2. Lineage (NCBI taxonomy): Eukaryota > Metazoa > Chordata > Mammalia > Primates > Cercopithecidae > Macaca > Macaca mulatta. Next base: position 66,183,848 of record NC_133422.1, read on the forward strand.
GGCATTTAGGAACTTATGCTTTGTGTTCTTTGAATTGTTTTAAGCAGTTACTTACTCTATATACTGATGCTGAGAGATAAAGATTAAATACTGTATATCTATATGCAATAGCCTAAACGTATCAGGAACTTTTGTTTGTTGATAACTTTTTTTGTTGTTCTGTAATTAAACAGGCTACTTACCTTAAAATAACATTTGTGATCATTGGTAAGAATTATGTGATTGAAATAAATGAGCAAACATGGCAAAAATAATAGGATGTTTTACATAGGGGAAAATATATCTTTCCTTTTTCTCAATTCCTAACCAATTGCCTGACTCCCAAATACCTCTGTTCTTTAGAAGGTTAAAGTATAAAATGGATCACTAGATTGTTACCACCTAGTGGAAAGTTGTCTATGGCAATACCCTTTTAATATCAGTTCTATTTCCACTACAGAGCAAAAAAAAAAAAAAAAAAAAAAAAAAAAAAAAAAAATGCTCAATGAATCTTATTTTCCTGAAGGTAAGATTCCTTATTCCAACAAAATTATAAGCTTTCAACTTCAGTCATTACAATGTCTAGTGCAATGCTTTGTGTAGAATGGAGGCTTTATTCATGAATCTGCTTAAATGAATAAATGACGATAAGTTTGGCTTTTATATACGAGTCATATAGCAAAGATAAATGTTACCACCAAGCCTGCACACAAGGAAAAGATATTTTTGCAAGGCAATTTACAACAGCTTTTTGATTCTATGAACATCTGCATTTCCCATATTTTAAAAATGCAATCCATATAACTTATATTTATAAGATACTCTCCTCTAGTAATAAATAGGTTTGTGAACATTATAAATTTGCTAGTCTCAATGAAAACACGTGGGGGCAAACCTAAATTCTCACTGAGTTTCACTAACATCCGGAGACTGCATGATGTTCTAGTGCTCGTCTTACTGACATAAACATATGATGACAGAAGACAAAAATGTGTTTATAATGGTCACATAAACATTTTCGGTTTTATTAAGGAAAAAAATCATAATTTAATATATTGTTTCAAGAATTCATTAAAATCATACCTTTAGACAGAAAAATTCATTTTCCATTTTCTTGGGAATGTTTAGAATATTCACAGAGATAGCAACCCGAGATTTCCTCAAACACTGCACTTTTGATTGATTAAAATGTTTATATATTATTAAAGGATACTGTAATTTCAAACTTTCTAAAGGCATTTTTTTTCCAATGATAGAGATCAAAAGCAAAACACTGAGTTAGAGTTACAAATCTCCACTCATAGATATGGGAATAATATATTTTGTTCCATCAACGTGTCTACTTTACATTATTCAGCACAAAGCTTTGTGAAATAAGAATCATGGGAATATAAGAATATAAAGAAAAAAGGTACAAATAACAGCTTCATAAACTGAGAAATGTACATAAATAAATCATGTATATGTGGGCAGTTTGCTTAGCTGGCAAGAAACAAAATATGGAAAATCTGCTTGTTAAACAATAACTACAGAGTGTGCTTTTATGATGTTTTTCACCACAGTAATTCATATTAGAGATAGAAGCAGTTGCATGTTAAATAAAATCATTGAGCATTGTTCCCCTTGCATTGCAAAGAGCTGACTTATGTTGTTTTTAGATGCCTCCCATTAGAAAGTAAATATTCCTTCAATGCTATGCATTTCACAAAATTTAATAAAGGCGAACTGTAAATAAAGTCACAGGGAGATTTCAGACAGTTTTATTAGGAGATTGTTGAAAAGAAAAAGAAAATTAAATACAATAACAGTAAACGTGGTTCTCACATTGAAACCAGGCTCAAATAACTAGGCTACCATAGAAAAATTTCCAATTCTTGCATTATGATGTAAAAACAGATTTTTGTACAGATTTTGTACAACAAAATTCGTAATAACCTTTTATCATTTTTAGAAAACTTTAAATATATAGATAAAAATAGACAATTTTCATAGGTCCTACATGAAGATGAGTATGTTCTGTTCCAAGGGCTTGCATAGAGCGCAAATGTGGTTATAATATAGAACAACTAGACATTAATATTTTTAGGATTACAAAAGCATGGAAACCATAAAATGGGCACATTTTACTTGTTTATGCCAAAACACAAATTTCCAAACCAACCTGTATAACTAAAATAGGGAAAAAATTAAGTTACAGACTTACAATAACATTTCATGAATTGTAATATTTACAACATGTTAGTAAGAGTCTCTCTTAACATACAGCTGATAGCTTTTTTCTTTAATCCTTGCTAAAATTTCCTTTTATTTCAAATCAAACACTAAAGCATTCTCAAAGGTCTTCAAAGTATGTATTTTAAAACTATTTAATCCACGTAACAGGTGACTCTATGCCAGGAGCAGAGCAATGGCTGATTCTACTACATATGTAAGTTGTAGGCTTTTTAAAAAATCTTTCAAAAAATGTATGATGCAAAAGCTTGACACAAGTCCATTCAATTTTAAGTGTTGTAACCCTTTAAAGACTGCATATAGGGGAAAAAAATACATAGAACTAGGAAAATAATCTCTTGTGCTCAAACAACAAAAGGTGGTTATGGAAGAACTATGCTTAGAAAACCAAGTTTCTACAAAGCATTTACTAACAATACTTTAAATAAAAATAATGCTCCCTTTGTAAGCAAGCTAAAATAGGAACTATACATATAACTTTTTTATGGTATCAAAAAAATGAACTTAGCTAGTTAATAGTGAGCTACACAAAAGAATTACGTTCCAGTATTGCAAGGAAGACCTAAAAGGTATAGAAGCATAATGCTAGAATATCTATAATGTTAATTTTTTCTTAATCAAGTAATTAATACCCAATCAGAACTATATTTAAACATTTTAAGCTAGTTTTCTTAGACATTGAAGATTTTGCTGTTTTGTGGTAATAAATAACGTTACGATCATACAATTATAAGATGACAGAAAAATCATAAAATGTATAGTGACTGTACTGATTCATATCAGTCTTTAAAGGTGTAATACCAGATATGCAAAAAACAAAGAGAAGGTAACTTTAGCATGTGATAAGCACTGTTTGCCGCTTTACTTCCAGTTATCTGCACAAAAGTGAAAACACATACTGTAACTTTCAAAAAGACAGTGAAAATAACACACAGCCACCCTTCCCTCTGACAAGGGTGGGAAGCACAGCACATTTTAACTGTATCACTCAGCGCTACATGGTATTGGACTGGTACATCAAGGTTTGTTAGATTTTGTTTTCAGCAACATTAACATAATATGACATTAACATATAAAAATATTTCTGGTGTTTTGATTTGCTGTTCAGCCACAATCCATTCCCAATAGTGCAGCTTGGGGCACTAGCTAGGGTTCAATATACAAATAAAAGTGGCTGACACAGAGTTCTGATGCCACCAGATGCTTAAGATCTCATTCATTAATACTGTGACTCCAGACAAATATTTACATGCCTGCATGCGTTAAAACCAGAAAGCCGTCTTTCTGACCAACAGGGTGACAAAACATATTTTCTAAAATTTTCATTTTCCTAAACTCTAGTATACTACTGCATACATAATACCTTCCTTGTGTGTTTTATGTTTATATACTGTACATATGACCAACAGTTTGAATAAGAAGCAACATTATTATCTTTAAGTCTATCTACCACTACCAGTTTGGAATGAAAACATGTTACATTTATATATATTTTTTTTATTTTTAAGAAAAGACCTTCAGCGAAACCTTTTGGCTTATATTCAATGCTTCTTTTCAGATACGCAAAATGTTATTTCATTGGGTTGTTGTCAACATCCATTTGTTGGTCTTTTGGAAAGTATGTGAAAAAAAATTCTTCAGGAGAAAACCCACAATTAGAGTTTGAAATTGAATGTAACAGAATATCACTCTTGTATTTTTTTTTTTTTTTCAAGAATCCTCTATGCCCCCTACAAGTTCTTTCCAAGTGTTCTTGCTGGTTTCTGGAGGACATAATTCTGTAAGTCTGGGTAACCACTGCTACAAGAGTCTTTTGATGTGCTCAGATACAGAATTTTCAGAAGAGGAAAATGGTTCATTCCATTAGAAAAAAAAAAAAAAAAAAAAAAAGCTAGGTCTTATTCAGACCTGCCTTTAACTCTGTATACAATTGTCCAGCAGCAAGTTGCAGTAATTAACTGTAAGAACTTTGATACTTGTACATTTACAAACATTCTCAGGTCTCTGGTATGAACCACAGGTGAAAATCAATGGAGGAAACTTTTTTTTTTTTTTGTAGAATACTTAAACTTTTAAAGAACATTAATACACAAAATTCAGGAAGTTCCCTTAAAAGGACTTTATTTTTTCTGAACTTTCCCATGACGAATGTCTGACTGCAAAGTTCTTTTCTATAACATGGATTTCTTCAACAGGAAAGATTCAGTACATGACAGTAGTTTTCAAATACAGTCTTCCATCTAGAAATGAACAGTAAAAAATTAATTAATGACGTGGCATTTGGGGTACAAATGTGCATGTAAAAATGATGTAACTTGATATAAAATTTGAGGTTTTTATTAGATCTTTACTTGGTTAAGAAGTAATATTTTTTCACATCTTCTCAAAGTTAATTTCATAATTACACTGAGTTTATGTGGCTGAAAAGAATACAGCATTTCTACTTCTCATAAATATATATTTGTTATTTTGATATCAGTTCCAGAGCACTCAGAAAATAGCTAAGAGTATGTGTGTGTATTTTGCTGATATGCAAAGTTAGTTGATTTCTGTTGAATAACAATTACTTCCTTCAAGCTTGCAGAACCAAATTTTCTCTGAATGCACTCAGGTGTATCTCCATCAGGAAAGACTGAACTCCCATCTTACTCTTTAGCAGTGTTGTTAAATATACCATGTAATGTAACTATTGTACACATTCGTTGCTATTTATATGAAAGCCACCTAGGTTATTTCATCACTGTCAATGAACTATAGCCTTTACCCCTTGAAGTGAGATTCATCCAACAATTAAATATTAAAATGTAAACACTGTATGTTACTCAACTTTTACTAATGAGCAAACACACAGTTGTGTGAAAAAGAAAAGGAAATCAAATATTGGAGACATCAAATAAATCCATTTGAATGAAGCACAAATAAGAAATAGGAAATTAAAAATCCAAACCAAAAATAAAACAATACCAAACATAAGCCTATTTCTCAAATGTTTAATACACTCTAATCTGTCCACTTCCTGGTGTGGCCTAAACTTTGTATATATTTGTCTAATGTAGGTCTGAAATTCAAATTTTAATATATACAGTAGAAGGGAGAACAATCAGAAAAGGAAAGTTTTCTGAGCTTTGAAAAGTGCATATTGCCATGTAAATGTTTGCAAAATGTCTGGTAACTTGAAGAATTAAAAATGTAAGAAAACATAAATAACCTATAGTACATTCAGGAAATAAAAAAGATAGTCTAAATATTTGTGGACCTCACCTTCAACTTTCATACAACTACTTTTATACAATCTATAGTGGATATAGTAAGTTGCAAGGAACTTACATAGAAATATTGGTAAGCCCAAATTACATGTTCCTCTAATTTTTTTCTATTTTGTATAATCCTTCCTTTTTAAAAAATATTTTTAATTTTTGTGGGTAAATATTAGGTACATGTATTATATTTATGGGGTGTATTACATATTTAGATACAGGCATACATGCATAATAATCACATCTGGGCAAATGGGGTGTCTGTCACCTCAAACATTTATTCACTATGTTACAAACAATCCACTCTCTTTCAGTTATTTTAAAATGTGCAATTAAATTACTGTTAACTCTAGTCTCTTTGTTGTGCTATCAAATGTTAGATTTTATTCATTCATCCTATTTTTTTGAACCCATTAACCATCCCTGCTCCCTCCCCATTCTCCCCACTAACCTTCCCAGTCTCTGGCAACCATCATTCTACACTCTATCTCCACAAATTTAATGGTTTTAATTTTTAGCTCCCACAAATAAAGTGAGAACATACAAAGTTTGTCTTTCCGTGCCTGGTTTATTTCACTTAGCATAATGACCTCCAGTTCCATCCATGTTGCTGTAAATGACAGGGTCTCATTCTTTTTATGGCTGAGTAGTACTCCATTGTGTATGGGTACACCATTTTCTTTATTCATTCATCTGCTGATGGACAATTAGGGTTGCTTCCAAATCTTGGCTATTGTGAATAATGCTGCAACAAACATCTTAATAAACATTTGTAGCATTGAAATACTACCTCCAAGATGTCATGAAACTCTGTTTTGCTCAATGATATATCCCAAGCATAGAGTATACAGTAGTCCTCCCTTATCTGTGCTGTATATGTCCAGACTGCCAGTGGATGCCTGAAACCATGGATAATAGTACCAAACCCTATGTATACTATGTTTTTTTATTTGTATACATACATACCTACAATAAAGCTTAATTTATAAATTAGGCACAGTAAGAGATTACCAATTGTAGATAATAATGATGCAATTGTAGATACATGGATAATAATAGAAGAATTATAACAATATACTCTAAGTTATATAAATGCAGCCTTTCTCTCTCTCAAAATACTGTAACATTTTCAAACTATTGTTGACAATGGGTAACTGAGACTATGGAAAGATAAACTATAGATGAGGAGGGACTACTGTAAGTTTAGTAAATATGTGTTAAATGAATGCATTAATCAGATATAGGTCTTTAGAAAGATATAGATTTCATATGGTTTACATAAAGTAGATATTGAATTATACATATTATTATGTATATGTAATATAATATGTATAATTACATTATATGTAATATAATATGTATAATTCAATATCTACTTTATTTATAAAGTATTTTATTTTATATATATTATTTTATTATATATTATTACATATAATAACCTATAATACTATAAATGTAAATATAAAAACGTATTATATCATGAACATCCCAAATCCACAATTTTCCCTCCCAGAGGCAGGGATGTCCATGAGAGTAGCCTCAGACTGGCTAAATGCTAATAAGTTGTGTCAAATATCAGTTGCCTCTCTTAAAATTAATCTAGTTCAACTTTAAGAATAATAATAATGATTACTTGAAAGTTGTTAAATAGCCTTAGCTTTTCAGGGCTGCGCGTGGTGGCTCACACCTGTAATGCCAGCACTTTGAGAGACTGAGGCGGGAGGACTGCCTGAGCCCAGGAGTTCGAGACCAGCCTGGTCAACATGGTGAGACCCCATCTCTATTAAAAAATAATAGTTACTAAATGAACAAATAAAAAGGAAATATCCTTAGCTTTTCAGTTCAGCAATCGTATACTAGGATTTTTCTTAACAGTTGAAACATAATAATCACAATAAAGATCTACTCCCTCAAAATAGCATACATGTTTGGATATAAAACATAACCTAAGATTAACCAATGAAAACATGTTTTTAATCCTACTGAACTCTAATTCTGAGCAACGATGTAAAGACATGCAGAAACTGTGTCTAATTCTCCCTGTAGATATGTATAGATGTGCAGTCTAAAAGGATTTTACCTCTTTGGCCCCTAACTATTGTTTCTGATTGATACTAAATATTACTATAGTTCAGCAGTAGACATTGTGGTATTAAATAAAGATTGGAACCTCCTAAATCAGGTATTAATCAAATACTAGTATCAAGGCCATATTATTTAGGTAAAAATTTATTTCTAATTAAGGATATGGCAGTACCATATTGACATATTGTGAAACATTTGTTGTTTTTGTATGGAATATGGCCTTATTTCTTCTGTTTGGTTAGCTTAATTGCACTCACCTGTGGGACCAAACTCTGTTTTTCTCAGTTACATTATAGGAGTAATATATAATTATTTGTGATTTCAGCATAGCAGGAGTTTCAATTACTCACTCAGTAAACAAACCTAATAATATTATAAAAATAAACAAAATAAAAATTTCTGTCTTTCGTATATTTACTACCACCTGGCTAACAATTGGACTGTTCTAAAGATAATTTTGATTCGAATGATTTCTACTACATAAAGCAACACTGATTTGTTTAAAAATCTAGTAATAGAGAATACAGAAGTATCCAAAAAGATAGTGTTGCTACTTTTGCCAAAGCTTTCTAATTCTTAATCCCTTAATTTATTTATCCCTACTTAGCTCTCTTTTCAATTGTCTCATTATTTGTAGCATGTATTCAATTATATTGAGATTATCATTCCCATTCTCATTTTTTAAAAAATACACAATATTTCCTAGGATTAAACAGAGGGAAGAGAGACCTTGTAAACTTCCCCAGAATTCAAATTTCATTAACCTAAGTCCTTCATAAACTTTATAAAAAGTAATAATTTGCTCAAAAGTAACATTTCAGTGCTTGCTGTGGAACTCTTAACTCTCTGTACAATGAAGAAAAGCCACTAAAATATTAAATATAGTTTTCTAATCTTCTGTGATCTACAGTATATTAGGTAGAAAGAAACTAGAAGCAAAAAATGGATTTATACAAATAATCCATTAAGTATAAATACTTGTTTAAAAGACCCATATGTACATTAACTAGTCAAATTATTCTCCATGGTCTACAAAGTGGTACCTAAGCTGGTGCTGCTTCTCCTCTTCAATCCTATCTTTTACTTCTCTCCCCTAGGTTTAGTGGCCTGTCTGTTCTACAGCACACCAAACTCTATATTGTGTTGGAACACTCAGGCCTGTTCTTCCTTCGAGAAGCCTAGAATACAAGTACGCCCTCTTTCCCCACTTCCCCTTCCGCTGCCTCCTATTGAACTTCTCTGAAAAGAACTCCACTCATTACTCCTCAATACTATCACCGTAAGAATTACTCTATAGCGCTTATCTCACTTTGAAGTCATATAAAGTGAGCCTCCCCGACGATAAGCCCCGTGGAAGAGGCAGCTGCCTCTTTCTACCAGTATTAGAATGAGAAGGCTTCAGCATGATGTTTGCATTAAAAGTTTTAGTGTGGCCTCAAATGTTAAACTTTTGAAGAAAGAAATTCATTAACATGTCTATGTAATAAAAATTATTAGCATGTTAGAAATTTTGAAGTTTATCTAAAACTAAATATTTTAAGTAAAACTCTCTTAGATTTGGAAAATATACCAGTAATAAGTATTTCATAAGCATCTTTACCATGGGTCTTATGTAAAACATGTTTATAAAAATTACATAATTATGTGCTCAGCATCTGATCTGCTGTAATTCTACTTTTAATAAATATGTCTCCTATTAAATTTTTGACTAATGTTCCAAACAGATGGACAGATGTATCAAGCATTAAAGATGTCAGCTATAAAATAGATCCCACCTGTCACATTCAGGTAGTTAGACATCAGAGATCCTCTACTTTAGAATCCACCAGAGGCAGAAATGTGCCAGGCACAGACAGACCCTTGAAGACTGACTATCTTTCTTTCTTTTACAGACCCTTATTTTAAAAGCAGTTCTATCATATAATTTTGTCATATTTATTAAAACATACTTGTAGGTCAATAAAAGCCTGTAGGAACAAAATTTTAAACAAATGTTATAATGTTCCAGAGAAGTTACATTGGCCCTGTAACCCACAGTAAATAGTTGCATATGGACATACCCAGGGAACTAACAACAGGCTTCTGAATTATGGGGCTGTGGTTCTAACTCAGCCTTCTGCTAATAAACCACTTGAATGAAAGGCGGATAGCAAATGTGCTAGAAAGGATATACGGTCCTATAATTCAAACTGTGCCATGTCTGTATGTTATATAATAATGGTCTCAATATTCTTTCCTTTCCTGACTCTTCAAACAGCAAGAGAAGTCATGGGCCATGGAGAAGACTTTGCAAAAACGAGCTGCAGAAGAGAAATTATTGGAATCCCTGGAGCGTGTCCATGGCTGAGGCCTCATTATTCAGAGGTGTGCTGTTTACATCTGGAAACTCAGAGGGCTTATTCATACATTTTTTTTAAGGGTTACTCATTGTACATCATACTTACCCTCTAACTAGATAATCTCATTCCTGCCCACCACTTCCTACATTGTCTTTAGTTCTTTCTGTATGTGTTTGACACAGAAAAAATATATTTCTTGTTTGTTCCTTATGCTGAGCCAAGTTTACCAATCAATTATTCCTTGATATCTCAAATGGACGAAAGCTTTACAGTAAGATCAAGTAAACTGGCAATAATGATTAGTATCAGTAAAGCTAATATTTTCTGAGCACCTGTGATGTTCAAGGTGCTATGTCGATTTTAAGCCTAAACTTCCCACCAACCCAAGAAAGTAATGCCTCTTACAAATAAAGCTATTAAGGCATAGAGAGGTTAAGTATCTTTCCCTTTTTCACAGAACTAGCAAATGGAAGTGCAGCGATTTGACATTTCTGTGAATTCAAATTTCATGTCCATTCTACTCTATCACTTTTCCTCTAATAAGCAACTGGACTGTCCCCGGAAAAATATGTCTTTGACACACAGAATTATAGGACTGACTCCTAAACACCTAGTACCATTTGTCTCGCTGCCTTGTGAATCTGCTCTTTGCCTTCCTCCTGGGGGCAGGGCTTCTTTTTAGCCTGCAAAGCCTCCGTTGGACAACCTGAAATCAGAACTAGAATTCTTACAGCCCAGTTTCAAAGAAAATACCTTCCTTTAACACAATGATTGTTTGCTTTTGCAAGGGAGGTTGATATGACAGAAAAATCATCAAGCTAAACTTTGTGCATGGGAGTACTTAATTAAAAACTCTGTTCTAATTAAAAGCATTTGGGAGTAGGGGTTGAGCGAAACTATTTAAATTACAAATTCCTAATAGTTTCAAAGTTCATTGTGATGTGATGCTTACAGCTATAATTTGGTGTATAAGAAAGTAACTCGTGTCTAAGAAAGCATTTGGTATATAAGAAGGATCACTGAATAGTTTATTGCGAATGTGAATTTTGGTATGTTGTTTGTTACTATGAAGATTTAGATCTACAGACAATAAATTGAAGAAAAACTTGTAAATTATTTGTAAAACTGGATCTCAGATTTTATACTACAATTGAAACCATGAAATCAGACCCAATCAGTATAGATATTTTATATATTTTGTTTACTGTGTCTGAGGAGAGAGACAGAAGTCTATCTCAAAATTTCTAGTTTTGCATTCGTGGATTAAGTTTAATGTTTGGTTTAATATTTTTGCATGTATTATTATATGAAGTTATTGCTAACATCTAATACATATAGACAGATGCAGAATTTGGCTTTTATTCCATATATAAAAACTAGATTATTAAATAGATTGATCATTTATTTTAAAAACTAATGAGGTTTGCTTAATACCAATCAAATGGCTGGGCACGGTGGCTCACACACACCTATAATCCTAGCACTTTGGGAGGCTGAGGCAGGCAGATCACAAGGTCAGGAAATCGAGACCATCCTGCCATCATGGTGAAACCCCGTGTCTACTAAAAATACAGAAAATTAGTCGGGCGTGGTGGCAGGCGCCTGTAGTCCCAGCTACTCAGGAAGCTGAGGCGGGAGAATGGCGTGAACCTGGGAGGCAGAGCTTGCAGTGAGTCGAGATCATGCCACTGCACTCCAGGCTGGGGACAGAGTGAGACTCTGTCTCAAAAAAAAAAAAAAAAAAAATGAAACAAAAAACCCCGCTCACATTATATGACAAGATTTTATATCAGATGACATATAAATTAATACAATTTCAAATTGACACCAAAAAATCCAATTTATCCACTGTGGAAATCATGTCAAACCCTTAACTATGGAGTATGCCTGTGAAAGGTATCACACGATGTGCAAATAGATTTCTGTTCCAGTTTTGAGAGTAACTCCCTCACAAACATCCACAAGGATCTTTTACACATCTTTTGTACAAAGGACTTAACAAATTGCATTTTCTGTTAGGAAGTCGCAGTTTTAGACGGGTCATCTATTTGTTCAAAACTTATATCCAGGCACCTGTAATCTAGTGATATTTGCTGCTTTCACAAAACAGTTGTATATGCAGATGTCTCACTCTTTCAGAGCTGAGGAAAATATTAACACAACAGAGGGCAAACACATCACATCACATGTCCAGAAAGTTTAATATTTACTTAAAGAATCTGAGGTTAATATAAAATATAGTAGCCGTGAGTCTCTCTCAACATAATGTCTTCATCATGTGAAGTAAAGGAAACCAAAATAAGCGATGAAAACAAATGTTAATGATTCATGTGATATTTGATAAGACAACGAAAGGAAGTCAAAATAAAAGCAAACAAACAGGAACAGATGGGAAGGATCTTTGTCAAGTCATAACCCCTCTTCTAAAATCCCCAAAGGAAGAAGCTAATTAAAGAAAATATTGTTTCTTGCTTTTTTTATAATTTTATATTTAGAGTAAGAACATTCTGCTACTGCTAAAGCAAAAAAGCTGAGACACAACGTCTACATTAAACATGAGAAACATTTTGGCGAGACTGGTTTCTGAACAGGCCCATTTATAAGAAGATACTGAATAATTATCAATTCTTCTCATGAAATGCAGATAGTAACAGTGCAAGTGATTTCCAAACATTTGAAGACTAATATATTAAAAGCTGTGTTGTTTAAATATAATTACAAAGTAAAAACTGGAAAAGTAGTAACAGCTTCTGTGTTTTCTTTTTTTTTTTTTTTTTTTTTCTCAAGGTTGTAACTGGGGAACCTGAGGCCTACAGAGTTGGGTCAAGGTGAGAGAGGACTAGACATCATATTAAACCTCATATCCTTTTTATATGCTTTTTCCATTAGCACTGGGTGCTATTCTAGACAATAAGCAAAGACAGTGTGCAGGAAAGCACAACAACTAGGGTACTTTGTCTGTACACTCCAAATACAACACAGTAAGAAATAGATAATGAAGTGGCTGGGCGTGGTGGCTCACACCTGTAATCCCAGCACTTTGGGAGGCCGAGGCAGGTGGAGGCCTGAGGTCAGGAGTGTGAGACCAGCAAAAAGCTGTCTCTACTAAAAATACAAAAATTAGCAGGGCGTGGTAGTGCATGCCTGTGATCCCAGCTACTTGGGAGGCTGAGGCAGGAGAATTGCTTGAACCTGGGAGGCGGAGATTGCAGGGAGCAGAGATGGAGCCACTGCACTCCAACCTGGGCAACAGAGTGAGACTCTGTGTCAAAAAAACAAAAAGAAATAGGTAATGAGTTACATAATAGACCAACATGGCTCCGCTTATTTGAAATCAGAGTAGATAATGTGCCTTATTTAAAAGGGCTGGTATGCTCATGTTCTCACTCATAAGTGGGAGTTGAACGATGAGAACACATGGACACAGGGAAGGGAACATCACACACTGGGGCCTGTCGGGGGTGGGGGCCAATGGGAGAAAGAGCATTAGACAAACACCTAATGCACACGGGTCTTAAAACCTAATGACGGGTTGATGGGTGCAGCAAACCACCATGGCATATGTATACTTATGTAACAAACATGCATGTTCTGCACAGGTATCCCAGAGTTTAGAGTAAAAGAATTTATTGCATCATTAAAAATAAAAAAAGGCTGGTATGAAGTAAAGTTCTTGATTGTGGCTAATAATTAGACCAAAAAATTATAATCACAAACTGCTTTTATATATTTTTCAGTTCTCTTCAAATAAGAAAGTACACGCGAGGCCGGGCGCGGTGGCTCAAGCCTGTAATCCCAGCACTTTGGGAGGCCGAGACGGGCGGATCACGAGGTCGGGAGATCGAGACCATCCTGGCTAACATGGTGAAACCCCGTCTCTACTAAAAAATACAAAAAACTAGCCGGGCGTGGTGGCGGCGCCTGTAGTCCCAGCTACTTGGGAGGCTGAGGCAGGAGAATGGCGTGAACCCGGGAGGCGGAGCTTGCAGTGAGCTGAGATCCGGCCACTGCACTCCAGCCTGGGCGGCAGAGCAGACTCCGTCTCAAAAAAAAAAAAAAAAAAAAAAAAAAAAGGAAAGTACACGCGAGAACACAGGCCAGTTGAAAACATGTTCTGAGAACAAGAGATCATCTAAAGCTATAAAACACAGTTTGATAAGGTACAGGCTTACCTCCTTTTATTTTGCTTCATTTTATTGTGGGACACAGATATTGTTTTTTTCACAAGTTGAAAGTTTGTGGCAACTCCACACTGGGGAAGTTCCTACTTAATGTCACTGTGTCATATTTTGGTAATTCTCACAATATTTTCAACTTTTTCATTATGATTATACCTTTTATGGTGATCTGTGATCAATGATCTTTGATGTTACTATTGTAACTGTTTTGGGGGTTCCATGACCTGTGCCCAATTAAGACAATAAACTTAATAAATGTTGTGTGTGTGTTCTGACTGTTCCACCAACAATTGATTATCCCACCTCTCTCCCCTCCCTTGGGGCTCTCTATTCCCTGAATCACAACAATATTGAAATTAGGTCAATTAATAATCTTACCACAGTCTCAAATGAAAGGAAGACTTGCATGTCTCTCACTCTAAATCAAATGCTAGAAATTATTCAGCTTAGTGAAGAAGGCATGTCAAAGTCCTAGATGACCAAAAGCTAGGCCTCTTGTACAGTTTGCCAAACTGTGAATGCAAAGCAAAAGTTCTTGAAGGAAATTAAAAGCTACTCTAGTGGACACACAAATAACAGAAAGCAAAACAGCCTTATTGCTGATACAGAGAAAATTTGAGTGTTCTGAATTAAAAGATCAAACCAACCACATCCCCTTAAGCCAAAACCTAACCCAGAGGAAAGCGCTAACTTCATTCTGTTCTAAGCAGGTGAAGAGAAGTGAGGAAGCTACAGAAGAAAATTTCAAGATAGCAAGGTTGGTTCATAAGGTTTAAGGAAAGATGCCATCTCCATATCATAAAAGTGCAAGGTGAAGCAGAAAGTGCTGATATAGAAGCTGCAGCAGATTATCCAGAAGATCTAGCTAAGATCACTATTAAAAATAGCTATACTAAACAACAGATTTTCAATGTACACAAAGCAGACTGCTGTTGGAAGAAGCTGTGTCATCTAGGAATTTCATAGCTAGAGAGAAGTCGATGCCTGGCCTCAAAGTTTCAAAGGACAGGCCAACTCTCTTATTAGGGCCTAATACAATAGGTGACTTTAAGTTGAAGCCAATGCTCATTTACTATAAGAATTATATCAAACTTACTCATCCTGTGCTCTGTAAATGGAAAAACAAAATCAGGATGACAAGACATCTATTTATAGCATAGTTTACTGAATATTTTAAACCCACTGTTCAGATCTACTGTTAAGAAAAAAAAGATTTCTTTTCTTATATTATTGTTCATTGACAGTATACCTGGCCACTGAAGAACACTGATGGAGATGTACAACAAAATCCATGTTGTTTTCATGCCTCCTGATGCAACATAGATTCTTCAGCCCATAGACCAAGAAGTCACTGGACTTTCAAGTCTTATTATGTAAGAAATACATTTTGTAAGACTACAGCTGCCATAGATAGTGATTCCTCTGATGGGTCTGGGCAAAGTACGTTGAAAATCTTCTGGAAAGGTTTCAGCATTCTACATGCCATTAAGAACATCTTTAATTTATGGAAGGAGGTCAAAATATAAATATTAACAGAAGTATGAGAGAAGTTGACTCAAACCCTCATAGATGTCTTTGAGGGGTTCGAGACTTCAGTGGAGGAAGTAACTGCAGAGGTACTGGAAATAGTAAGAGAATTAGAATTGCAAGTGGAGCCTGAAAAGGTGACTGAATTGCTGCAATCTCATGATAAACTTTAATGGGTGAGAAGTTGTTTCTTACAGATGAGCAAAGAAAGTGATTTCTTAAGAAGGAATGTTCTCCTGGGGAAGATGCTGTGAACACTCTTTAAATGACAACAAAAGATGTAGAATGTTCCATAAACTTAGTTGATAAAGCAATAACAGGTTTCATTCAAGAGGAATGACTCCCCTGAAGGAATTTCTATTGTGGGTAAAATGCTGTCAGAAAGTTTTGCGTGCTATAGAGAAATATTTTAGGAAAGGAAGTCAATAGATGCGATGGCAAACTTCACTGTTGTCTTATTTTTAAAAATTGACACAGCTACCCTAACCTTCCGAAACCACCACTCTGAACAGTCAGCAGCCATCAACATTGAGAAAATACCCTCCAGCAGCAAAAAGATCACAACTTGCCAAAGACTCAGATGATTGTTAGAATTTTCAGCAATAAAGTATTTTAAATTAAGGTATGTACACTGGTTTTTTGCATCATTAATAGACTACAGTATAGTATAAACATAACTTCTATATGGAATGGAAAACCAAAAATTCATGTGACTTGCTTTATTGTGATATTTGCTTTACTGAAGTGGTCCGTAACCAAATCTGCAATATCTCTGAGGTATGCTTGTAACTTCCTTTTAAGACAAAGACAGTAAAAATGAAACCCTGTTATTTCTATGAAAAGGAACTTTGTTCCAGACTCCAGGTAAGCGCAAGTTATAAGGAGAGACCTGAACTTTGGCAATTTGACATTTTGAAGCAGGTGTAACTAGACTATGAGAATTGTGGAGCTAGAAGAGATCCTCACTGGGCAAGCTGATCTGACCACAACGTTCTTTCTAAATGGGAAACTAAACTGATCAGCAATCCTCTGAACTGAAGAATGAGAAAAGAAGGCTTTTGAAGATCTACACATGACTATGGAGAAGCCCAGCCAGTTTAGAGTTATTTAGTCAACTCTAGCCATAGGCAAAATACTTTCCTAAACGGTCAGATCAGCTTACATCATCTCAGTTCCTCCTGGAAGTGACCTTGTTGTCAGTATCTTAAAGAAGAGGCCCTTTGCCTGAATTTCAGGTTAAACTATGATGTTGAAACTCCAATGTGGGCAAAGAGGAATTTACTACCAAAGGGAAGCTGATCTCTCTTTACTGGGTATTAATGATATTCTCATCTGTACTCAAGGATCTGCCCCAAGTGGGGTCAAAATCTGCATCCTGTGATTCTATGAACTAAAATCTGTTCAAGAACTGAATGTTCTTAAAACTGTATTACTATGACCACAACCAAGCAAAATTAACAAAAATGATGATGATGATAATCATCAGAATCATCAACTATCTATTGTTTGTCTATGCAACAAAGAACAGGCAATTCTATGATTACTGTTAAGAAAGCCCTTCGACAAAGTGTTTTAGTCACGAATGAGTGGCATAAACTCATGTACACACAGTTGGGATCCCATATATTGCATTGCTAAAACCTACATGTTGTTCCTGTCCTATACACTTGTCATCGGACCCAGACTATCATCTCTCCGAAGTTGTCTTCTTACACTGACAAGTAAAATGCTTCACTGTCCTACAGAAATTGCTGAAAGTCTGGCTATAAATCTCCTTAAGAGCAGATAAAATACCGTATTTGTGCATTTCTAGCATCTTGAGCATTGCCTGGTACATGGAAAGGGCTCAATAAAAATATATTGAAGGAACTATCAAAATTAATGTCACAAAATGAGGAGAAGATGGACGTTATGTGACTCTAGATGTTATGCCCTGGGAAGAACACAGCCCCACTGGGATAGTATATTGGCTTAGCATAAATGACCTGAGCCTAAACATGAAGAAACATCAGATACAAAATGAGAAGCATTCTATTAAGAAAAGGACTGTATTTTTCAAAAATGTCAATTTTATAAATTATTTTTAAAAGGCTAAGAAAATGCTCAAGATTAAAGAGACTAAAGAGAAATGACAACTAAATATAACACGTGACCCTAATTTAGATTCAGTAATGAAGGGAAACAAATGCTATAAAGGACATTATTGGGTCAAATGACAAAATTGGAATTTGGATGTCAGATCAGATAAAAGTATTGTCAAAGAAATATTTACTGAACTGATAAATATACTGTGTTTACATACAAGAGAACATCTTTATTGTTAATAAATACTCCTTGAAATAAATATGGGTTAGGTGATAGGTAAAGGGCCATAATATGTGCATCTTACTCTCAAATGCTTCAGAAAATATTATGTAGACAGAGAAAATGTTAAAACACATGGAAGCAAAATATGAATAATTGATGAATCTTGGTAAAGAATACATAACAGTTTTTACACTGTTCCTGGACTCCTCTGTAAGTTTAAATTGTTTTGTTGTTTATTTGTATTGTTTTGTTTTGTTTTGTTTTTTGAGACAGGGTTTCATTTATAATCCAGGCTGGAGTGCAGTGGCACTATCTCATCTCACTGCAACCTCCCGAGTAGCTGGGACTACAGGCGTGTGCCACCATGCCTGACTAATTTTTGCATTTTTAGTAAAGACAGGGTTTCACCATGTTGCCCAGCCTGGTCTCAAACTCCTGGACTTATGCGACCTGCCTGCCTCTGCTTCCCAAACTGCTGGGATTACAGACATGAGCCATTGCACCTAGCTTAAATTCTTTTTTCAAACACAAATTAAAAAAAAAAAAGTTTGCCTCAGTGAAATATAATTTCAATATGTCAGCAATATCAGATATTTATTAATAACTAGTTAAAGATTTATCCTTTCTACTATCCACATACACTGTTTCACTGGTTATATGGACAGTGTTCTCATGATAAATATTTTTTTCTGCTTAGCAATGGGGTTTTTGAGAAGTTTCTTCAAGTATTAGGTAGGAAACAAATGCTTCATGATTTTCTTACCAGAGTTCTCCAGAAATATCAGGTTTGAAACTTACTGGACAGAGGGTGTGGACATTAGCTAGATTCTAGTCTATTGGTCTACCATGTTTGAATGGTAAATTTACAGTTGTAAAGCTTATGAAGTCTACTTAACTTTATTACCTGTTACTGAGTTAGGACTGCATATGCAATGCACATTTACTAGTATAAGAAATTACTGTTCTGTTTGACTCTATTTGAAATAAATATTAAGTTATCTTTTAAAGGCTTATCAAAAACAAAAACAAAAAGCAGAGCACAGGCTCTCTTTAAAGTTTTGTTTTGCTTTTGTAAATAAAGAAAAAAATTTCTATTGCTGGAGAAATGCTTTGGTAAAGTATTTTTGTGTGTGTCTTCTAATTAAACATTCATTAGTAAGAAGCAAGAAGCCATCAGAGTGGTTAATGTACCAGCAAGTGAGAATGGGGTACTTTGCACTTAGGTTACCTTGTCCTAATTGGAAGGTGAGACCTCCGGATTTCATCAAAGTGAACGACAAAGAAATGTCTACTACTTTCTCCATTCTTCTATTCCTTTCTGAGGGAAAGAAGACTAAGAAACAAGAGAGGAAGGAAATAATCACACAAGTGCAAATCTGATACTAAGTGATGAACGGACATATTATCCAATATATTTAATTAAAACAGAGCATAGAAGAAAAGTGATTTATTCTTTGATCAAATAAGATGCTACAGAGAAGGAAAACAGGGATATTTTGATTCATTTCAAGCCTTTATATCTTTTCAGAACTGCAAGAAACAGAAAAAATCCGTGAATAAATTGAGTTTTCAGAATAAATTTATGTGTTATTCCTAAGAAAAAAACCAAAGGTGGCAATTAGAAGGGCAGCTGTTGTCAAAGCCTAGTTATTTTCTTCTAAGTTTGGAAGGAAAAAAAGTCATCATCTGGCTTTTAAAAGTTCAGCATTTTCTACTTTTTTTCTATTTTCTACAGCATGACTAATTTGTTACTTTTAATAAATGTTATATTTGTTTAGGGAGGTAATTGTGGGTGAATAACGTTCTACCTCTTTAAAGCCTTATTTAATATATTTACACAAAGCTGAACTGAGATTCTGGCTTAGTGTTCAACTCGACAAATGACAGGCAAAGTTCAGTAAAAGAGCTCTCAAAACTTTTCAGTAAATATAGGAGTTTTCTAGCTTTAAAAGTGACACTTCCATAGGGAAATAACTTTTCTTTATATCTTATCTAATGAAATCATCAACTGATGTTTAGACGGTATATGGGTGAGAACAATAACATCCTATACAAGAACTGTTAAGTAAGGTGGCCCTCTGTGCACTAAACTTCAACACAGAAGAGACCAGATCAAAGATGTGCAATGTTATATTAAAAAGAATGACCAGCAAACAGGCAAGAAAGCACATTGACAGAAATATCATAACTAAAGGAAGAATATGAGAATCAATAGCATGTTTGCCCTGAAATGAAGCTTGGAGAAAGCAGTTAATCAAGCCAATTTAACCAGACAGGGATGAAGTTATTTTCAAAGACAAACATGGACATCTGGTCTATCTTTAGATATATTCCTAAATCCGTTAAATAGTTGGAATATATTATACTCCTTGTTCTGATTCCATTCTCACTAGGGTACTTGACAGTTTTATTTTCTGAAGAGCCTTCTGTGGTAGGCATCCTCTAAGATAATCAGCGATGCCCCTGCCTCCTACAATTACAGCCATATGTGATACCTTCTCCTTACGTGTGGGTTGTAACTAGTGACTTGCTTCTAAAGAAGAGAATAAGGTAATAATGATGGGAGGTCACTTTCAAGATTAGGTTCTAAAAAGACTGTAACTTGCAAGTTGCAGGCACACCCTTCTTCCCCAGATCTGTTCACCTGCTTGATCTGATGAAGCAAGCTGCCATGTATTGGGTTGCCCTGTGGAGAGTATCATGTGGCAAGGAACTGGTGGTGGCCTCTGGCCAATGGCCAGCAAGGAACCCAGGCCCTCAATTTAGCACCCTTGAGGACAGGGGGCATGGCAACAGCCACATTAGTCAGCTTGGAAGTGGAGTCGCCCTCAGTGGAGTCTAGAGATGACTGCAGGCCTGCCAACACCTTACTGTAGTCTGGGGTACCCAAAGCAGAAGGCCCAGCTAAGCTAGTCCCCGATTCCTCACACACAGAAACTGTGAGGTAATAAATATTCTTTTAAGCCATGAAGTTTTGAGGTAATTTGTTGTGTCACTAATAGTCATTCTGTAATAGAAAAGATGTGCTGGTCAATGTCACAGGTAAATATTTTAGTTCTTGTGGGTTTTAGTGTGTTACTATCTCTGCTTTCTTCTGAAGTACAGAGAAGATTGCTAACATAACTCCAGATCATGTGAACTCACCAAACCAAATGCTACCTTGTGATTTCTCCTAGGAGCCTGCCTGCCTTTCAGAGGAACAAGGCTAACTTGCATGTTTCCCAGAACATTTATCATTCTTAATGTGCA